>NC_080070.1:39362207-39662491 GCF_949987535.1 Balaenoptera acutorostrata | reverse complement strand
CAAATATTTATTACCAGAGATGTTCAGCACAGGCCTTTTGTAACAACAACAAAAAAATTATCTTTCTAAATAATCAACAACAAGAGATTGGTTACATAAAGTATAATATAACTAATTAAATAAAAAGGATGGAATTAGATTAAATATTATCCCAAGCCTATAATAATAAATTCTTTTCAGGGCAGAGACTATTTTTTTCTTCTTTTATTCCCCAAAGAATTCCAGACGATGCCTAGCTTAAAGAAGCTTCTCAATAAATAATAGTTGAATGAATAAATGTCACCCCCAAGTCTATAGACTTAACCCCAGAGACTGAGCTTTATACACTGTTCTTTGAGGTGGAGTCCCAATCAGACCATTTTTGTTAGTTAGTAAGTTGTATATATGCAGAAGAATACATAAAAAAGGAAAACTGCACATAAGTTGGTGCTATAGAAATTGAAACTATTCATTATCTAGAATGATTTTTAATTTTCAAGATAATTTCAGTGTTGAATTGCTTTGCTTTATATCACTAAATCATTCATGCAAGGTATTGTGACCATTAGAAGCCCACAGTAAGTAAATGACTGCTGTTTATTTTTAATTACTACTGGGAAGAAGAGTTTCAGCTTTTTAAAGAAAAGCAGAAACAAGTTGAATACATCATACCGTCATATAAATGTTCCTCAATTAAAATCAGTCAATTAGTTGTTGACATCACTAGTCATTTTATCATGAGATTCCTTCTAAGAACTAATATCCCACATCAAGTATTAATGATGGGGAGACGACCCTTTTACTTAATTGTTGGCAAGGCACATTCTCCTAATAAGTCCAAATATTTGTTTACCTTATTAAGTTGGCTATTTTGGATAAGTACTTAGAAAGGAAACAATTACCTATTTTGTCTCCTCAAATAACGATTCAAGAAGAAATATGAAATAAAACCAATCATTTCTGCAATGAAATGGTAGGTTCTAAGTCAAGCATATTCTTCTGGAAAGTGAATCTGATATAAAACTCAGATTCAGTTTCAATGTCATATAAACCAAGGAGTCAAGATACTTGTGATAGAAGATAACAGTATCATAAAATTACCAGTGACAGTTGCACATTTCCTTGCATTGACTATCTTATTTAAAATTTTTAAATACATCCAACTTCCCATCATTTTCTAGCCCCTTGCAATGCTTTATTTTTCTTCATTACACCCACTAACACGATATCTACTTCCTAGTTTATTGGTTTATTGCCTATCTTTCCCCCACTAGAACATAAATTTTGGAACTTTGTGTTTCATATTCACGAGAGTATTCCCAGAGCGCAAAAGAATGCACCATACAAAATGCTCAATAAACATTTGTTAAATGAATGACCAAATGAATGTATAACTGAAGAATGAAAAATACTTTCACAAAGGTTGAATAATACAGTAGAAAGTGCATAGATTCTGGAAACAGACTAAACCAGTTTTAATCTTTATGCAGTTACTCACAAGTAATCTTGTGCAAATTACTTAGTTTCTATCTCCATTTGTCTACCTTTGAAATGGGATGGATTAGAGACGCCCTAACTGGGTTGAGATGCAGGTTAGTAGTTAGATGAGAATATAATGGAGAGGTTGTTATAGAGCATGGTCTCTGCAATCAGCCTATCTTGGCTTTGATGTCTGACTTAACACTTCCAAGTTTATGTAATCTTGGACAAGTTGATAAAACTCAAGCGTTGGTTTCCTCATTTGCAGAATGGGGCAAATAATAGTACCTAATTCAAAAAGTGGTTCTATGCATAAAAGTGGCATATATTAAACACTTGATAAATGGATTCTCTTACAGTTGAGACTTTTTAAGTAAAGCACTCAATCTAGTTCTTATGTACAGTAAGAACTCAGTAAGCCATAGTTATTATTGCTATTATCTTCCTTTGTCCACTGTTTTCTTTCATTTTATAATTCAGAATGTGTTCAGCCTCTACTGTCTATTATCATCAGTCTTTTAAAATTACCTGAGCTATGCTTCAATAATTTCTTTCCCCCCACATTTGCACTGGGGCTATAGACTATCTTTAATGGTACAGTGAGTCTTATTTTTCTTTTATTCTTATGCCCTTCTGGGATATTCTAAAACTTACATGTGAAAACACAATCTATCTGTTTGTACATATGCAAGCATGCAGAGAGTAGCAGGTGAAAGCACAATCTATTTGTTTTCACTTACTAATTCTTAGGTATTTGAATGTTGCTATGCTAATAGAGAATGGTTTATCTAGACACTAGACAGGGTGTGAAATATCTCTTTGAGTTGTAGAACCCTGCTAAAATTCATGCCATATACACATATTTAATTTATCAGGCTTCAATCTAACTTCTAAAAAAATAACACAAAGTAGCTTTAAAAAATATGACGTTAAAATATTGAGCTGGTTCCTTTTAGGACTGCCAAAGAAATATAATACTTCTAATAGGATCTCTCTAGAGAAGGAATTTTAAATAGCTTTGTGCTCCTGAATTCACATAAAAGAAAGACAAGGTAATCTTTTCGGTGATTTAACAGTTAAGTGAGGTGTCAGCCTACAAGGTTGTATGTATCTATGGCTTGCAAATAATTTTGGTTTTGACTGTCAAAAATGAGTTCTGTATGGTATTCTACCTACCTGTCTACAAAAAGGCATTTTTAGTACTAGCTTTACCAAGACAAGTTACCTAGGTCTTATAAATGGAATGAAGAATGATTTTTTCCAATTTGATTTGACCTTGAAGACAATGGGGTTTTTTTGTTTTTTTTTTTAGGTCTTTGAATGTTTTGAGTGTCATCAGTTGAATACAAACTTGTCTATGTAATCCTTGATGTCACAAGAAGGAAACAAATTCATATTTAAAGTATTTCCCAAATACACACACACATATTCTTAACATAGGTAATTAGTATTAATAATTCATAATTGATTAAGGTATTTTTATTTATTTATTTTTCAAACCATTCTACTGAATTTTTTTCCCTGTCTAAAGTAGTGGCTGCCCTGAACAGCTTTACTGGACACTCCCTGGATCCTAGACCCCCTGGGTTTTCATTGTCCAGAAGGGGTCAGGAGGATAGAGCTCAGGATTCAGTAAGATCAAGAGTTGGAACTAGATCTCTTTTATCATCATTAATAGACTGACTAGAAAAAAGTAATCTACCATCAGGAAAGGAAAATGAAAAGGACATTTGCCTATCTAGGGTGACCTCTGGAAGGGAACAATTCTCTCTCGAGAGTCCACATCCTGCTCTCAAGGTGAGACGGGTTCAAATTCACACTGCTTATGTGGTCTGGGATAGTCAAGAATGAACTTTAATTGGCTCCAGGAATCTGGCAGAAGGAACTATAAATCTCTTCAGGGATAATCCCTCAATTCAGAGTTTTCAAGTTTTCTATAGATAAGTCCCAGTCAATAGGCACTCACAATCCAAAAAACAGAACTCACAAGGAAATAACCAGCATTAATGAGTCAGAACTCATTAACAAACAGCAGAATTTGACCACCAAGGACTTAAAATGCTGGATTTCTCAAACATAGAATATAATTTATACAAATTCAAATATTTTTAAAAATTAAAAAAAGGGAATTAAAAACATGAGCAAGGAACAATATACATTTTTAAAAGACAGATATTTGAGAAAAAATCAAACAGAGCTTCTAAAAATTAAAATATACTATTAAATAGATGGATTAAAAAGCAGATGAATATAAATGAAAGAAAGATGAACTGGAATATATATCTAAAAGATTACTTAGACTTTAGCACAGAGAGGTAAGGAAATGAACAGTAGGAGAGATGGAGAACATTATTAGAAAATGTAATATAAGTGTAATGAGAGTCCCAAGGGAAGAGAATAAAAAGGAACAAGGAAGAGATAACATTTGAGAGATAGTGATAGAAAATTTTCCAGAACTGATTAAAGCATGAATTACAGCTTCAGTAATCAAAGTGTATCACAAGTAAGATAAATAAATGGAAAGAAATCACACCGTGATACACTGTAATGAAACTGCAGAACACTAAGGAACCCTTCTCCCCTAAAAAATTTTTGAAAAGCTGCAGGAGAAAAAAGAGTAGATTATCTTCAAAGGAATAGCAAGCTGACAGCAGAGTTCCCTTTTTAGGAGATAAATATAATCCAGCAATTTTAAGTGTACAGCTCAATGAGTTTTAAAAATCTATCCAACCCCATAATCACTAGATCAAGATATGAAACATCCGATCACCCAGAAAAGGCCCCTCATGCCCTTCTGCAGGCAGACCTGCCTCCCTCCATCCTCAGCTCCCAGCAACCACGGCTGAGCTTTTTGTCACCATAGTTGTGCCTCTTCTAGAATTTCACATAAATGGGATCATTCTATATGCATTCTTTGATTTCTGGTTTTCTTTCTTTAATGTAGTCTATTTGCTTTTGAGATTAATCTGTGTTGTTGCACATGTTAGTCACTTGTTACTTTTTTCTTAATAGTATACTGCTATAGAGATATAACACAATTAGTTTATCAATCAATAGTTCAAGGACACTTGGATTCTTTCCAGTTTTTGGCTTTTATCAATAAAGCCACCATGAACCTATAAGTATTTATGTGGCTATATGTTTTCATTACTCCTGGGTAAATATCTACAAATGAAATGGCTGAGTCCTGTAGTAACCGAATGTTTAGCCTTGCAACATGTCAGACTAGCTTCCAATGCAGCTGTACCAACAATGTGTGAGTTCCAGTTGTTCCATACACCACTGACACTTGATAATCACCATTCTTTTAAATTTTAGGGGCCTACCAAGATTATAACTTATACCATGATTCAAAACATAAGCCACAAAGCAGTCTATTATATATATATATAACAGATAACAGTCTAAACTACCAGAGACAAAATTTCACAAGCTGGAAGCATCTGCAAGAAAATAATTGGTGAATGGAGGAATAAATAAATGAACGAATGTCAAATGTTGCTAACTGCAGAGGTGTTCAAAGGATGATATTGTTTTAGGCTGGAACAGTCAGAAAAGGCACTATGTATATTTGAATTCAGATATGAAGAACAGATAAAACCTAAAAGGTAAGGAAGATAGTGTGGGTTTCAAATCCCATTCGCTTATAGAAAAAAAGATTTCTTTTTCCTTAGTACAGTATTTTCTGGAGATATAACACTGTAAATTAAGGGAGATATTTCATAAATCACTTTCTAATGAGGACATTCAATTGTTATAATTTATAGAAAAATTAAATATATTTATTTTATTCTAAAAATGTATTATTGATTTTTCTCTTATATATTCTATTTGTTATTACAATATACCCAATATTAACTTAGATCATATTGAGTCAAAAAGTTTAAGGTAAATATATTATTGAATTATAGCATAATTATAAATATTATATAAGCTATCTGAATATATAAAAGATAACTCCACAAAGTAAATAATGTAACTTACATATATTTAAAATTAGTTTTTGCTAAAATGATCACCAATTACATGACATGTCAAAGGTGTAAATAACATAATCAGTTTACCTATTGTTAACTGGATCTTATCATGTAATATATATAGTGATTCATTCAATGCATGGCTTCCTAGCAAACAAATTTAAATAGGACAGTGAACTTGTAATGCATAATTATATTTTTCAAAAAAAAATCAATATGTATTATAAATGGTATTGTTGTGCTTGTTTACAAAGTTCTCTTTCAAAATGATTTCCTGGGTGTCCACATCATTCATCGTTTAGTTCCACAGGTTTTTCCCACATGCTAGTTACAGAGGGGGGCGGGGTAAACACATTTCAGTGCTTTCTTAATGGAAGGTCCAATAATACTTAGATATTAGAGGAACTATGAACAATTTTCCATCTGTTTGCTCTGATCTCAGTCTTATAACTTTAACTTTTTAGTATTAAAAGGAATGGTTACTATTCTCTTTATTTCCTACAAACAAAATTAATAAGCCTTTGGATTAATTACTAGTAAAACAAAAAAATAAATGCCTCAGAGCTAAAGAGATCACCAAACAATGGCTCTTCTTTAAAAATATCTCTTTAGAATAGGAATAATAGATAACTTTGAAGCTGGAAAGCAGTGTGGCAGAGGGAAAATTAATATAGGCTTCCAAGCTAGACAGACTCGGGTTGAATTCCAGTTCTGCCACTTCCTACTTGCATGGCCTTGAGCTCCTCAGTTGTAATAGAGGATAACACTATCTGCTTCATAGAGATATGAGATATGAGATAAGGATATAAAGATATGAGATAAAAATGTAACATTTTTAGAATAGTGCCTGGCAGAATAGACCCTAATAAATGGTAAACTTCATTATCAGAATTAGGGAATAAGCTTAGCTGTTCTTATGATACAATAATTAAGATAACTAGAAAAATAAACTTCTCTAATTCGAATTAATTCCACAAATATTTATTAAGTACCCAGTGGTATCAAGAACTGTTAGACACTAGAGATGTAAACATAAATATGACACAGACCTGCCCTGGAAGAATTTTTTAGCTTAGCTAAGTAAATAGACTATTTTTTAAACATACAATTTCAACTCAAAGTGGTAAGTCAATGTTACAGGTGCAAATAGGGCAAAATAGGGAGCTGGGCAACAGATATCCAACTCAGCTAGGGTTACAGGGTAGTCTTCAGGAAAAGGTAATACCTTTCACATATTATACCCATATTTCTGAAATTATCAACATCCATGTATTACATGATGGGTATAAATAATCAGCATCCCTAAACCACCAAATTTAAGCCAAGGAAAATGTACATAATATTGCAACTGTGGATGAAGAATGCCACCTGCCATATCAGTAAACAAAGGATTTTGCGGCCATCAAGCCATCAGCCACTATAGCCGCTCCCGGACTGTGCACCCTGAGAGGACTCAGGGTGGGAAAGCAGGATGCTGGCCCTAGATAGATAAGGTACATATCAAAGGAATGATTTCAATGAGCCCAGACAGACTCTGGTATCTTCCCATACATAGAAAAGCGCTAAATTTATTAACTTGAGATGTCTGGCTTTCTTTAATTAACAGTAATCTTTTGATGTTGTGACTGCCTGGCTTTTGTTGCAGAAACTCCTATATATCCGGGCTCCTCCCTTAGCTCTTGGGAGCCGTCCCTCAGCTCTATCTGAGAGGCTGCCTCCAGGTTTCAGTCCTCAGAAAGTCGGCCGGAGAAAACATAATTCTCAAATTTTAGGCTGTGCATTTTTTTTCAACGGACACAACCAATTAAAAAAAATCAGTATTTTAAAAAATAAAAAAAGAATCTGAAAGTTTCATGTACAAGCTAGGATTGAGGAAAGCCTTTTTAAGCAAGACTAAAAACCAAAAGTTATAAAATATACAAATATCTGAATATTGAAGAATAAAAAACATTTTGTACCATACAAAGTCAATAGATTAACACTAGCTTTGGAATAAAAAACATTGCCCAAATGACATACAAAGCGAAAATATCTACACCATAAAAATATCCTCACAGTCACTCACATTAAAAAAAAAAAAAAAAAAAAAGACAAACAATCCAACAGAAGATGGGTAAAAGATATAAACAGGCAAGTTACAGATGAGACATAATGAAAAACCACTCAAATTTGCTAGCATTCAGGAAAATACAAATTAAACACAAGATACTACTTTATAACCAACAGCTGAAAAATTAAAAAGAGCTTTAATACCTACTGCTGGCAGAAGTATAGGAAAAGTATACTCTTTCACATTACTGGTAGAAATATGAAGAGTTATAATCTTTTTGGAAAGCAATCTGGAAACATCTATAAAATTTTAAAAATTCATTTGCCTTATGACCTAGCAATTCTACTCCGGGGATTCAATGCCATAAAAATAATTGTATAAGGACACAGGTACAACAATGTTTATTACAACGTTGTTCATTATGGCAAAAAAATTGGAAGCAAAGAAAATTACTAAAAACAGAGGAATGGTTTAATAAATGATGGAGGGCCCATACCATGGAATGCTGTACAACCCATAAAAAGAACAAAAATAAAGCCATTAACTGATTTGAGAGATTTTTCAAAAAGTACTATTGAATGATAAAAGTAGAAAAATACATGTGATATGTTTCCACTTTTGTGAAAAAAATGTTGACAAAAAGTCAGTATATATGTAAATGTGAATATAGGAAGCACTGTTTCAGAATAAAGAAAATCATATTGGGGATACACAAGAGGCTATAGACCTGAGTGAGGGATGGGGAAACTAATACAAGAGAAAGGAGAAAGAAGGAAGAGCAAAGACAAAAAAGAAAAAAAAAAGGCATTTCTAAATAAGGCATTATGATATTACCATATTCATGCCTTCATGTAAATTTTAAGTGGATTCATATCAAAGCTAGCTACAATAGACAAAATACAAATATATTTATATGTACATATATAAATGCAAAGCATAAAATAAACATTTAGAGAAGAGCTAAAAAGCATGGCATCATAGCAGTGAAACTAGACAAAAAATAACAATAAAGAGTAAAATAAACATTACTTTATAAAAGCCAGAAGTGTTAATTGGGTGTAATATTTCCAGGGGTCCTCCCATCTGGGGTCTTTCCTCTTAGGCTGAATGCATCAGCAGATAAATGTTGCAGGGGGGCAGGGACAAATGGTATACCAGTTTATGGAAATATCCTTCATTTCGCTATACCTAAGGGTCCTCAGTTAGCCACTCACTGCACTAAGCAAAGGATCTGTCAAATGTTAGTTCCAGTAGGATGCCTATTAACATAAATCATTTCTATTGAAGCAATGGTTATGAAATGTCTTCATATTTAGAAGTCCAAAATATTTGGATTCAGTCCACAGATGCCAAAGGTCTAGGGCAGGCAAATTTTCACCTCTGCCCTCTTAGAATTTTCAGCTGGGCCTGAGAAGTAAACTGACAGAAACTGATTAACTGGAGAAAAGCAAAGTTGGCCCCAGATGTGGAGGGCCAACTGTACTGTGTCATCTTATATAAGGGACTTGAGCATCCCTGGATATTGGTATTTGAGGGGGGTCCTGGAACCAATTCCCCTCTGACACTGAGGGATATACTTGTATAAATATATACAAATTTATATAAACTTTATGTTACACAGGAGCCCTCATAAGGAATGAAGGCACAAAGAAAGGCAGAACCTACATGATTTTTTATAGTTGGCTGAACAAAGAGAGGTAATTATGGAGAAGTAAATGAATTTTGTGCAGAGGCTAAGGGAAGATAAGAATTATTATAGAAGGTCCATTTGTGTAGAATTCTCTGGGTCTCAACTTCTTGTCCCTGATGATAAGAATGTTACTTTTGCTTCTATTACAGAGGACATAATTCACATGAGAATTTCATCTCCTGCTTTTAAGAAAAAGAAGGGAACAGGATTTGCTATTTTTCAAGCCCTTTTAAATCAAAATAATCCTTATGCCAAGGTGGCATATTTTGGAGTGGCATATTCTGCCACTCTTCACAGGCAAAAGCAAAACACAAAAGCAAACAAAAAATATAAAACACAACAAAACCGCCAAACCAAATACGAACAACAACAAAAGAAACCATGTTCTCGACTTCCTGAGAGATGGCTTCCCATCTGTGATTAAAATTAAAAGAGAGAAAGATATGAGTGGGGGGTACCTACTGATGGGCTGAGGCTGCTCTGGTCCTCCCTGACATAAAATTCATAAAGAATCAAAAGAGAGCCTCTAGCTGCAAAATCAGTTGTTTTTCCTGGCTTCATTTTAATGAAAAAACTTAGCCACCATTCAACATAGTCATTAGAATGAAACTTATTATCCTCTGTGGGGTGGAAAGCTCTGGAGACCTTCTGCATCTGCGCTCCTGTTTCAGAGTTGATGATTTAATGTTTTTAAGCCACTGTTTAGGCCTTCTAGGACACAAAGACAACTCTAATCAAGGCATATGAACTGACCAATTTGCTTTCTTTTCCTCTCTTCTTTGTGGAGGCCTGCAATTTTATTTTTTAAGAATCTGTTCCTCTGTTAACCCTACTCATTATTTATTTCCTACAATGGTTATGAAAATATTTGATCTTCAAAGTGTAGCATGATGCAGTGTCTTTATTTTTTAACATCTTTATTGGAGTATAATTGCTTTACAGTGTTGTGTTAGTTTCTGCTGTATAACAAAGTGAATCAGCTATATGTATACATATATCCCCATATCCCCTCCCTCTTGCATCTGCCTCCCACCTTCCTTATCCCACCCCGCTAGGTGGTAGCAAAGCACCGACCTGATTTCCCTGTGCAATGCAGTTGCTTTCCACTAGCTATCTATTTTACATTTGGTAGTGTACATATACTACTCTTGCACTTCTTCCCAGCTTCCCCTTCTCCCACTGCCTGTGTTCTCAAGTCCATTCTCTACGTCTGCATCTTTACTCCGGTCCTGCCCCTAGGTTCATCAGAACCATTTTTTTTTTTATTCCATATATGTGTGTTAGCTATTTGTTTTTCCTTTCTGACTTACTTCACTGTTGGACAGACTCTAGGTCCATCCACCTCACTACAAATCACTCAATTTCATGTTTTTTATGGCTGAGTAATATTCCATTGTATATATGTGTCACATCTTTATCCATTCATCTGTCGATGGACACTTAGGTTGCTTCCATGTCCTGCCTATAGTAAATAGTGCTGCAATGAACATTGTGGTACATGACCTTTTTGAATTATGGTTTTCTCAGAGTATATACCCAGTAGTGGGAGTGCTGGGTCATATGGTAGTTCTATTTTTAGTTTTTTAAGGAACCTCCATACTGTTCTCCATAGTGGCTGTATCAAGTTACACTCCCACCAACAGTGCAAGAGTGTTCCCTTTTCTCCACACCCTCTCCAGCATTGCTTGTAGATTTTTTGATGATGGCCATTCTGATCGGTGTGAGGTGATAGCTCACTGTAGTTTTGATTTGCATTTCTCTAATGATTAGTGATGTTGAACATTCTTTCATGTGTTTGTTGGTAATCTGTATATCTTCTTTGGAGAAATGTCTATTTAGGTCTTCAGCCCATTTTTGGATTGGGTTGTTTTTTTGATATCGAGCTGCTTATAAAGTTTGGAGATTAATCTGTTATCAGTTGCTTCATTTGCAAATATTTTCTCCCATACTGAGGGTTGTCTTTTCGTCTTGTTTATGGTTTCCTTTGCTGTGCAAAAGCTTTTAAGTTTCATTAGGTCCCATTTGTTTATTTTTGTTTTTATTTCCATTTCTCTAGGAGGTGGGTCAGAAAGGATCTTGCTGTGATTTATGTCACAGGGCGTTTTGCCTATGTTTTCCTGTAAGATTTTATAGTGTCCTGTCTTACATTTAGGTCTTTAATCCATTTTGAGTTTATTTTTGTGTATGGTGTTAGGGAGTGCTCTAATTCCATTCTTTTACATGCAGCTGTCCAGTTTTCCAAGCACCACTTATTGAAGAGGCTGTCTTTTCTCCATTGTATATTCTTGCCTCCTTTATCAAAGATAAGGTGACCATAGGTGCGTGGGTTTATCTCTAGGCTTTCTATCCTGTTCCATTGGTCTACATTTCTGTTTTGGTGCCAGTACCATACTGTCTTGATTACTGTAGCTTTGTAGAATAGTCTGAAGTCAGGGAGCCTGATTTCTCCAGCTCCGTTTCCTTCTCAAGATTGTTTTGGCTATTTGGGGTCTTTTGTGTTTCCATACAAATTGTACACTTCTTTGTTCTAATTCTGTGAAAAATGCCATTGGGGGTTTGATAGGGATCGCATTGAACCTGTAGATTGCTTTGGGTAGTATAGTCATTTTCACAACATAGATTCTTCCAATCCAAGAACATGGTATATCTCTCCATCTGTTGGTATCATCTTTAATTTCTTTCATCACTGTCTTATAGTTTTCTGCATACAGGTCTTTTTTCTCCTTAGGTGGGTTTATTCCTAGGTATTTTATTCTTTTAGTTGCAATGGTAAATGGGAGTGTTTCCTTAATTTCTCTTTCAGATTTTTCATCATTAGTGTATAGGAATGCAAGAGATTTCTGTGCATTAATACTGTATCCTGCTACTCTACCTAATTCATTGATTAGCTCTAGTGGTTTTCTGGTGGCATCTTTAGGATTCTCTATGTATAGTATCATGTCATCTGCAAACAGTGACAGTTTTACTTCTTCTTTTCCAATTTGCATTCCTTTTATTTCGTTTTCTTCTCTGACTGCTGTGGCTAAAACGTCCAAAACTACGTTGAATAATAGTGGTGAGAGTGGGCAACCTTGTCTTGTTCCTGATCTTAGAGGAAATGCTTTCAGTTTTTCACCATTGAGAACGATGTTGGCTGTTTGTCTGTCATATTTTGCCTTTATTATGGTGAGGTAGGTTCCCTCTATGCCTACTTTCTGGAGAGTTTTTATCATAAATGGGTGTTGAATCTTGTCAAAAGCTTTTTCTTCATTTATTGAGATAATCATATGGTTTTTCTCCTTCAATTTGTTAATATGGTTTATCACATTGACTGATTTGCATATATTGAAGAATCCTTGCATTCCTGGGATAAACCTCAGTTGATCATGATGTATGATCCTTTTAATGTGCTGTTGGATTCTGTTTGCTAGTATTTTGTTGAGGATTTTTGCATGTATGTTCATCAGTCATATTGGCCTATAGTTCTCTTTTTTTGTGGCACCTTTGTCTGGTTTTGGTATCAGGGTGATTGTGGCCTTGTAGAATGAGTTTGGGAGTGTTCCTTCCTCTGCTATATTTTCGAAGAGTTTGAAAAGGATAGGTGTTAGCTCTTCTCTAAATGTTTGATAGAATTCACCTGTGAAGCCATCTGGTCCTGGGCTTTACTTTGTTGGAAGATTTTTAATCACAGTTTCAATTTTAGTGCTTGTGATTTGTCTATTCATATTTTCTATTTCTTCCTGGTTCAGTCTTGGAAGGTTGTGCTTTTCTAAGAATTTGTCCATTTCTTCCAGGTTGTCCATTTTGTTGGCATATATTTGCTTGTAGTAATCTCTCATGATCCTTTGTATTTCTGCGCTGTCAGTTGTTACTTCTCCTTTTTCATTTCTAATTCTGTTGATTTGAGTCTTCTCCCTCTTTTTCTTGGTGAGTCTGGCTGATGGTTTATCAATTTTATTTATCTTCTCAAAGAACCAGCTTCTAGTTTTATTAATCTTTGCTATCGTGTCCTGCATTTCTTTTTCATTTATTTCTGATCTGATCTTTATTTCTTTCCTTCTGCTAACTTTGGCGTTTTTTTGTTCTTCTTTCTCTAATTGCTTTAGTTGTAAGGTTACATTGTTTCTTTGAGATGTTTCTTGTTTCCTGAGGTAGGACTGTATTGCTATAAACTTCCCTCTTAGAACTGTTTTTGCTGCATCCCATAGGTGTTGGGTCATCGTGCTTTCATTGTCATTTTTTTTCTAGGTATTTTTTGATTTCCTCTTTGATTTCTTCAGTGATCTCTTGGTTATTTCATAGTGTATTGTTTAGCCTCCATGGGTTTCTATTTTTTACAGTGTTTTTTTTTCTGTAATTGATATCTAGTCTCATAACGTTGTGTTCGGAAAATATACTTGATATGATTTCAAATTTGTTAAATTTACCAAGGCTTGATTTGTTACCCAAGATATGTTCCATCCTGGAGAATGTTCCATGAGCACTTGGGAAGAAAGTTTATTCTGTTGTTTTTGGATGGAATGTCCTGTAAATATCAGTTAAGCCCATCGTGTTTAATGTGTCATTTAAAGCTTGTGTTTCCTTATTTATCTTCATTTTGGTTGATGTGTCCATTGGTGAAAGTGGGGTGTTAAAGTCCCCTACTAATTTTGTGTTACTGTTGATTTCCCCTTTTATGGCTGTTAACATTTGCCTTATGTGTTGAGGTGCTCCTATGTTGGGTGCATAAATATTTACAATTGTTATATCTTCTTCTTGGATTGATCCCTTGATCATTATGAAGTTATCCCTCTTTGTCTCTTGTAATAGTCTTTATTTTAAAGTCTACTTTGTCTGATATGAGAATTGCTACTCCAGCTTTGTTTTGATTTCCATTTGCTTGGAATATCTTTTTCCATCCCCTCACTTTCAGTCTGTATGTGTCCCTAGGTCTGAAGAGGGTCTCTTGTAGACAGCATATGCACAGGTCTTATTTTTGTATCCATTCAGCTAGTCTATTTCTTTTGGTTGATACATTTAATCCATTTACATTTAAGGTAATTATCGATATGTATGTTCCTATTTCCATTTTCTTAATTGTTTTGGGTTTGTTATTGTAGGTCTTTTCCTTCTCTTGTGTTTGCTGCCTAGAGAAGTTTCTTTAGCATTTGTTGTAAAGCTGGTTTGGTGGTGCTGAATTCTCTTAGCTTTTGCTTGTCTGTAAAGGTTTTAATTTCTCCTTTGAATCTGAATGAGATCCTTGCTGGGTAGAGTAATCTTAGTTGTAGGTTTTTCCCTTTCATCACTTTAAATATGTCCTGCCACTCCCTTCTGGCTTGCAGAGTTTCTGCTGAAAGATCAGCTGTTAACCTTATGGGCATTCCCTTGTATGTTATTTGTTGTTTTTCCCTTGCTGCTTTTAATATTTTTTCATTGTATTTAATTTTTGATAGTTTGATTAATATGTGTCTCAGTGTGTTTCTCTTTGGGTTTTTCCTGTATGGTACTCTCTGGTGTTCCTGGACCTGATCGCCTATTTCCTTTCCCATGTTGGGGAAGTTTTCAATTATAATCTCTTCAAATATTTTCTCAGTCCCTTCCTTTTTCTCTTCTTCTTCTGGGACCCCCATAATTTGAATGTCCGCACGTTTAATGTTGTCCCAGTGGTGTCTGAGACTGTCCTCAATTCTTTTCATTCTTTTTTCTTTATTCTACCCCCTGGCAGTTATTTCTACCATTTTATCTTCCAGCTCACTTATCCGTTCTTCTGCCTCAGTTATTCTGCTATTGATTCCTTCTAGAGAATTTTAAATTTTATTTAATGTGTTGTTCATCACTGTTTGTTTGCTCTTCAGTTCTCCTAGATCCTCGTTAAATATTTCTTGTATTTTCTCCATTTTGTTTCTGAGATTTTGGATCATCTTTACTGTCATTACTCTGAATTCTTTTTCAGGTAGGTTGCCTATTTCATCTTCATTATTTGGTCTTGTAGGTTTTTACCTTTGTCCTTCGTCTGTAACATATTTTTTTTCATTTTTTTTTGTTTGTTTTTTGATGGGTGGTGTTGTATTCCTGTCTTACTGGTTGTTTGGCCTGAGATGTCCTGCACCAGAGTTTGCAGGCAGTTGGATAGAGCTGGGTCTTGGTGCTGAGATGAGGACCTTTGGGAGGTCTCACTCTGATTGATATTCCCTGGGGTCTGAGATTCTCTGTTAGTCCAGCGGTTTGGACTCGGAGCCCCCACCACAGGAGCTCAGGCCCAACCCCCAGCCTGGTAACCAAGATCCCACAAGCTTTGTGGTGCGGTTAAAAAAAAAAAAAAAAAAAAAGAAGAAAGAAAAAAAGGAGCAGTAAAATATCAAAGAATAAAAAATAAAATAAAATTAGAAAGATAAAATATATACTAGGAAAAATGAAACTATAATTGAAACAACTGCAACAAGGAAAATTAAAACCACAACAGAAAAAAGAAAATAAAAAAGGAGTGGGGGGGAACAAGCCATAAAGAGAAATCACTAACAAAGTATAAAGAATAAAATAAAATTAGAAAAATAAAAGATTTATTAGGGAAAATAAAAATGTAAAAGAATCAACAACAATGAAATAACAAGGTAAAACAGAACCCCAATCTAAAAGAGGAAAAAAGAAAAGAAAAGAAAAAAAATGCCTTGGCTATTGGGGTGGAGTTTAGGCGAGGGGTGTAACTTAAGCAGGGGCAGGGTTTAGGGTGGGGCGGAGTTTAGGCAGGTGGGGGTGTGACGTTTGAGCATGGTGGGGGGGGCCTCTGCTTAGGACCTGCACAGAATGGGAGAGGCAGCAGGTGGAAAGGAGGACCTGTGGAGTGTGGGGTTCCAGAGTTTGGAGGTAGGGCCCTGAGTGAGGGTGTGTGGGTGGGGTTTAGGCCCAGCTCGTTGGAGGGGGTGTCCGAGTGTAGAGGTGGGGCCCTGGGGGGGGTGTATGGGGGGGCTTGGGCTCTGCGGCAGGAGGAAGGCTCCGAGGGCAGAGGATTAGGCCTGGGAGCCCAACAGGCTTCCCAGTGCCTAAGTGGACAGAGAAAGCACTGGCCACGTTCCCTTCTGTTCCTTCGCGCCCCTCCCCCCATCTCCCCCAGGGTCTCCCCGTCACCATTGGATCCTTAACCGTGCGTGGGTCCCACTGGGTGTAGGAACCCCTTCCCTCGCCCAGCCACCCCTCAGGGGTCCTGGTCTGGAGGTCTGGCCTTTACTTTTGCTCCCCCTTCCATCCCTCCCTCCCACTCCCTCAGGACCCACGCAGCTGGATGGGGCCGAGGTGGGCAGAGGATCAGGCCCAGGATCTCAACAGGTTCCTGGGTGTCCAAGTGGGCAGGGGAAACCTGGCCACACTCCCTTTTGATCCTCTGCCCTCCCAATGGTCCCCCCATTTCCCCCTTTGGGCGTGGGATCCCTTCATCTCCCCCAGCCGCCCCTGAGGGGCACCAGTCCTGTCCCGCCTCCACTTCTCCTCCCCTTCACTCCCCCCACGCCCCACGTCCTACCTGGTCGCTGGGGGTTCCTCCCGTGCCCTTAGGTGTCCGTGGCCCCCTACCAGTGCATGGTAGGTGCCCTAGTTGTCGTGCAGTATCTTTTGAAATAATTTTACATTTAGTTTTTTTATCACTGTTTTTTTAAGTGTTAATTACCTACCAATAACATTTCAATAACAACTATATCACAAGGACCAATTGGATTTTGGTTAAATTCAAATTGATATCCTTCTTTTTACATGATCAATATTGCAAAATAGTAGAACTAACTAATCAAAGCCAGCAGGGATTAGTTTAGTCATCAATCATTTTCCAACCAAATATTCCTTAATATGTCTTAATTTAACACTTTCATTCAAACAAAGTACTACAGAGAGAGAATATAATGATTTCTTAAAAGAATTACCATACTAGATTACACATTCGACAGCTACAGACTATTCTTCATAAAATATAAATATGAATAAAACAGGTTTTATGAAGTACCAAATAAGGAATCTTGCTAATTTAAGTCCCAATTGCTTCAGCCTACAAGAACCTGTATTATAAATCCACATTATAATGTTTAGAATGCCAGCATTCATATATAAATAGGTGAGTGAATTGTTGGAAAGTCACAAAAGATGATGTTTTTCCTTCCCTAGTCATAGAACTATCACATGGTGGCAGGGCCCTTACCTGGGAATTCTCTGGGCTGCAAAGCATGAATGAGGTTATGGATCGAATACCTGGAGGCCAAGTGGTTTGCTGTAAACATAAAGTTTACTTAAGTCTTCCTAGGATATTTTGTTTCATAATTACCTTTGAATATTTGCTACCAATGACCTAAGTTTCAAGGAAGCAGACAGCAATTTTATCAGCTTCCAAGAAATGTGCTCTGGAGTGGAAGCCTGACTTTTCCATTGTGGAAGAGAAAATACAGGGAATGTTCAATTCAGGTATAAAGAACAGGAAATCACTTTTAATGAGGTCTTATTAAACTTCTAATGCAACCCAGAATAATATTAAGCAGCATAAAATTGACTTCTATATCCACTGCGTTCGTATGGTGAAGCCTGACCTGTAAGAAACTTGATTCATGTGGATAAAGTAAATCTTAAAAAGATGTAATTTTTTTCATCTTGTTGTGAAGATATAAATTGACAAGTAAATCCTCCCTCCATAGACGCATCCTCTTGATGTTCTGCCATGTAGGCCAATTGCTATCCTCCTAAAGTAAATTTTTAAATAATATAAATCACCTTGTGAAACTTTGAAACCAGACGGAAAAGGAAACAGCTAAAAGGAAAAAAAAAAATCATTTTTATTTATACCTGCGTCCTGCTTAGCTCCCACACTGGTCCAAACCACCAGCATCTCCTTCCTGGACTCACTGGTTTTCATGTCTCTACTCTCCTCTATCTTTAGCCATTCTCCATACAAGTCTAATCGTGTCATATTTCTGCCGTGCTGAAAAATTTCCAGGGGCTTCCCCTCACACTTAGAATAAAGTCCAAATTTCTTACTGTAACCTACAAGCCCTTACATCCAAGATTCTGGGCCTTGGAACTATAGATATTTTGGACAAGATAATTCTTAGCCACGAGGAGCCGTCCTGTGCAATTTGGGATGCTTAGTCGCACCCCTGCCTTCCACCCACTAGACGCCAGTAGCGTCCCTTTCACAGCTGTGACAACCGAAAATGTCACCGGGCATTGCCAAATGTCCCTTGGGGGCAAAGTCCCCCCCTCCAGGAATCACTGCTCTGCGTGACGTGGCCCCTCACTGCGCCTCTGTCCTCATCTCCTCTGGCTCACTCGACTTCAATCACAGCAGCCTCTTCCATGTCCCTCCCACAGACCAAGAGCCCACTTGACTCCGGCCCTTTTCTGCACTTCCTGTTCTCTGCATGGAATGCTCTTTGTGTTCTATGTCCCTGCTTAAATGTTCTCGCTCTTTCTCTAAAACAGCTCCGCCTGCCACCCTCTACCCCTTAGCATACTTTTCTGCATAGCACTTATCTGCTCCTTAGCTTAATAATCTACCTCACTGTTTACTTGATTTTTGTCTATCTCCCTGACTTGACAAAATTCCACAATGCCAGAGACTTGAACTGTTTTGTTTAACGCTGTCTTCCTAATTTCTAAAACAGTGCCTGTCTATGTTTTCCATAGGTGCTCAGTAAATATATACTGACTAAGTGGATGAATAAGTGTGAATTCTGGTAGTAGTTCCTCTTTAGAATACTGTAAACAATTTGTGGTTGCTGTTTCTCTCATTTTGATAATAGCTTCATATAATAGCCTAAATTGAAGAGGATTTTAGAAGTCTCCAGGTAACACAGTCATTTTACAAGTAAGAAATTTGAGGCCTGGAGAGGTTACTTTCTCAACAATGACTAGACTTAGTTTATCTTAATTGACCTTTAAAAATCAACATGATGAAAACCAAAATTTTTCAGGGCTTCTCTTATAATCTTCCTTTTGGGTATTTTAGTCTCATTAATGGACATTTCACTTACTAAACTTTTAGAAAATCTGAATTGAATGTGGATATAGGCATTAAGTATAAGATCATTATTTAAGAAGGCTATTAGTTGCCATCTTATTAAGTAAAGACGATTTGTCTTAGATATTTAGATAGGAAAATCACTCAGTAACATATCAGATCGTAAAAGGAATCAATGAAAGAATATCGATGGCCTATAGTTCATAGAAATTGCATTAATTTATGGTTATAAACTAAAATAATTCAGAATATGTAAAGCATAGAATTAGATACTTGGCATAAGCACTATTTGAATGGATTCATTTTATGGACTTTATAGACTGATTTGCATCAAAGTTGTAGGACTACATGGGGAATAAACATTACTGAAACAAACATACACTGTAGTTTATGATAATTTTTAACATGAGTAGTGAGATTCATTCCTATCAATTCAACTCAATTTACATTTATTAAAATGAACATCTAAAACGTACACTATTTTGGAGGGTTCAGGAAGATTAAAAAGCTAAGAATGGCAAAGTGTCTGACCTCAAAGACCTTATAATATAATATAGTACAAGAGATGAAGTAAGTACCTGGAAACCACAACACAAAAGAATCTGATAAGTGCTGGATTTGAGATATAATAATGATGATAATTGACCATCTGTTGAGTCCTTATTATGGACCAAGTAGTAGACTAAATGATAGTAATTTAGACTTTCTCAAGCAAAGAAAATAGTAAAGGATTTGAACACTGATACACAGAAACCTGTGTATTTAACTACTATTCTGCACTCCTTTAAGAAAAAGATTAATTCTGACTAGGCTGATCCTGATCTGGGAAATTAGAAAAATACAAATATGACCATGAGTGGTTCAAAATGTGACAAAAGGTATGTAGATGATAAAGTGCATCAAGGGTTCATGTTAGAAAAACCCTGAATTATTTGGTTTGGCTGTAATGTAGTTTAACAGAAGCCAGCAAATGTAGGCTGTAGGTTGAGGATGGACTGACCATATAGAAACTTAAATATCAATCTAAGAAGTATATGTATATTCCATTTTGTGGGCAGTTAGGAACATCTGAAGGGTGATGATCAAAAAAGTTACAAGATTATACAAAATTATCCTCATAGGACTAGCCTAATGGTCAGCTGTCAATGGAAACCATCCCTCCAGATATATTCAATACAGTTAATCTCATACAGAGTGAAGCCCTTGCTTTCTACACACAGCAAGCTTCCACTGATTACAGGGACAATATATCAGTGTATATGTTGTGTGGCCACTTCACTTGAGGTGATGGTTCTTACTGAGACCTAACTGCATTCAATTCATCCCCCTGATTTGGGGACTTGCTATAGAAGGATCACCAGGGAAGCAAAATATTTGAGTACTGCAGCTTTACAGCTCTAGCACATTTTAGGTTAAATGGCTATTTGCCAGTGAAAGTGAGCCCAAGAGAAACATGTGTTCCCTCCTAAGCACCAGAACCATGTAATTAACATAATCTCTGTATCTTCTGATTGGATAGCTCATTCTAATAAAAGCAATCCTGTTTCACCCTTATCAAAAATCATATCACTCAGATAATAAATGCTTATAATTATATTCTTTTCATGATTGCAAAATAACACTGATTAGATGAAACAGGCTCACCGTGGAAACCCCTACATCCACCTAAACCCTGCTTTGCTATTTACTGTCTCAATTATGTTTCATACTTAGTAACCTGCTTTGCAGTTGCATATCTACTACTAACAGCTTTCCCTCCTACAAATGATCAGCCTAACCATAATACCTAAAAATAAAAAATAAAAAACACACAAGTTTTTGGAGCTGATTATTCCCAAATCAAAATTCTGCATGATTCCCTTGTCATATGCATTCTATCCTTAGCACAATATTATTAATCTTTAAGTCATGGTCAAGTCTGTGATTGCCCTATAGATTTATTTTGGATAGGATATTAGGATTAGAAAAGTTTCACTTATTACTTATCCTTATAATTATATTTTTAAAAACTATTCTATTACTTCTTTCCCATAAAAGAAACAAAAGTAAAAAGGATGAATACATTCATCATTTCCCCTAAAGTTTCAATTACAATAAATTTTTTCTGGGTAGCTGTTTCTAATAGACATTTAGAGGAGCACACAGCCAGTCTTGGGAGATCTGGAAAGGTATTGCAGAGCAAGTAATATCTAAAACTAAGAGACGTATCAAAGGTAGCAAAAAGAATGTTAGAAAAGGCATTTCAGGCAAAAGGAAAGCATGTTCAAAGGCAGGAAATGAGAGATCAGAAAGTGCCTCATAGGTTAATATTAGAAGAACTCTTGAGTTCTGTGGTTTGTCTGGAGCATGGGTATGATGGTACATATGGTACCATATTTCAAAGAGATTAGAAATCCTCTCATCCAACACATTTCAGATTGATAAGTGTCAGGTAATCTTTTTTAAGTTGGCAAGGCAAGGAATTATACCAAAATCTCATACATTCATTTCTTAATCATATCATTGTATTATAAAACATATAATGCCCAATTAATTCACCAGTCATTTGAGATAAGAAGTCATTCTCTTTTTGTATAAATGCACAAGTTGAAATTCTGAGAAGTCTTTTATAAACCATACTCATACTACACTGTTTATAATTCCCAGTTTTAGTTTCTTTACATTGGAGTGAAAACTTAAAAGATATTTGTGACAAAATCTGAATACAGAATCCTTCTAGACTTTTACAAATTTTCCCCAGGCTTTCACAGTTGTCTCACCACATTTGACAGCCATTTAGAAAAGAAAACTCATTACAAGTTAGTCTTTCAAAACATCTGACAGTTTTTTTTTCTTTTCCACGTCTCATCAATTTGTATAACATTTAATTAAATTAGATGTGTATGATAATAGGTATAACTAGTGTAAACATGCATGGGAATAAACACAACTGATTTCTTTTAGGCATACATTTTAGCTGGTGGGAATGAAAGTACATAGTATTATAGAGTGTAACCTTTTAGCTGTGAGTATTCTGGATTACAGGGCTCAGACAAATGTTTTACAGAAGGAATAGAGAGCTTGAGTGAATCAAGCTTGTCCAGCTGAAGGCTTCATTTAAGAGAGCATCTGTTTAGTTCAGTGTGGCAGATCAGCCAGACAGGAGGATGCAACGCCAAGGAAAATGGAGGTTGGAGAGAAGAGCCAGTTGAGCCTTGCTCACAGTGCTTGTGAGCGAGGCTCTAGAACCAGGGAGCTTATTAGGAAAGGCAGTAGGAGCAGTGCTTCAGAACATGGACTCAGGAGCTAGTCTGCCTGAGTGTGAATGCTATCTCTCTATTCATCAGCCATGTGACTTTGGGCAAGTTCCTTATACTATACAACTCTTAATAGTCAATCAGTCCCCACAACTTAAAAAAAAAGTCCTTATTCCTGGGATGTTGTTAGGATTAGAAGAGCTAATATTGTAATTATGTGCTCAAAAGAGGCACTCAATTAACATCAACTTTATTATTATGCCAAAGTGTAGACCAATAAGTTTCTAGATATACCGTCCCAGGGCATAATCATGACTTAACATGTGCAAAGTACTTTGAATAGGGCCCGACATGTAGTAACATTTTTGTATTAATTTGTTGTTATGAGCCATTTAAAAGTTTTAAATGAAAGAGTGATCAGGTTTGCACTTTAGAAGGAACCATGCCAACAGTGAGAGGGAGAGATTGGGGAGTGAGGTGGGGGTCAAATCAGGAGAGAATACTTGGTAGGTGTAGGAGCACAAGTAGGAGTCCGGACTTACTCACGTGACAGAACTGGGAGTGCTGGCTGCCTGACTGGACGCAGCTTAGGAGCGAGAGGGAGGAGCTGAAGACATTTATCACAGATTCTTTTTTTCATGCAGCTGCACTCAAATACTACATCTCTTTTGGTTTATGGGTAAACTCAAGAAAGTAGTAAGAAAGTCAAAGCATGTATTTCTAAGAAATTCACAAAATCAGCTACAAAAGGAGCAAAAGCCTTATCTTTATCAACAGTCTCTCTGCATCCAGCAACCTCAGTGACCAGAATTAACTGACCCTTTTCTTATTAAGCCATCAAACTTCTCTCTCCCCTTCAAAATTATTTATACTTTAGTATCACTAACACATGCAGGCAGTCTTTGAAGATCTAGACATGAGAAGTCTTGTGGAATAATTCTTTGAACATCTTTCTTTTAATATGAACTTGCTGGATAACTGATTTAGTGTTCATTCTGAGAAAACTCTGTACAACAAAGTCAAGTAGTAAAATCATTATGCTCCCTCTATTGAAATGTGAACGCTTTTGAGGATGTTTCAGATTTTTTGGTGTATAATCTTCCCTAGAATTAGGCAAATATTTATCCTTAAAGTGTAATTAAGTTTTCTAAAAACCACACAGAGGGAGAAACATACCCTAACCTTAAAGAACTGCCAACATGCCCTCTTTATTATGTAAAAGACAAAAATTAATATTTGGCTAAATAGGTAACCATGTAACTACGGAAGCCCTGTTTTCAACTTTTTATGCATAGAAGCCTTTTCATATGTATTTGGATTCCTTTGTGTTTTAGAGACTTTAGATAATAGGGTAACAATTTACACAATAAATCTGGGTTTATGGAGAGTAAAATAACTGGATTCACAAGTGAAATTTAAGTTCTCAGTTCACTTAATTTAATAAACATTTATTGAGTACCTTGTAGGTGCCATACACTGGGGTATAAAAATGAACAAAGACAGATACAGTACATTTTTTCAAGGAACTTCAAATTTAGTGGGAAAGATGGACGTTAATCAAGTAATCATTTAAAATGTAATATCATGTGCAACTGACAAGGGATTAAGTTCAAAAATATACAAACAGCTGATATAGCTCAATATGAAAAAAACAACCCAGTCAAAAAATGGGCAGAAGACATAAATAGACATTTCTCCAAAGGCATATAGATGGCCAACAGACACATGAAAAGATGCTCAACATCGCTAATTAATAGAGAAATGCAAATCAAAACCACAATGAGGTATGACCTCACACCAGTCAGAAAGGCCATCATCAAAAAGTCTACAAATAATAAATGCTGGAGGGCTTCCCTGGTGGCGCAGTGGTTGAGAATCTGCCTGCTAATGCAGGGGACACGGGTTCGAGCCCTGGTCTGGGAAGATCCCACATGCCACGGAGCAGCTGGGCCCGTGAGCCACAATTGCTGAGCCTGCGCGTCTGGAGCCTGTGCCCCGCAACGGGAGGGGCCGCGATGGAGAAAGGCCCGCGCACCGCGATGAAGAGCGGTCCCCGCACCGCGATGAAGAGTGGCCCCCGCTTGCCGCAACTGGAGAAAGCCCTCGCACGAACCGAAGACCCAATACAGACAAAAATAAATATAAAAAAAAAAAAAAAAAAAAAAAAAAAAAAAAAAAAATAAATGCTGGAGAGGGTGTGGAGAAAAGGGAACCCTCCAACAGTATTGGTGGGAATGTAAATTGGTGCAGTCACTATGAAGAACAGTATGGAGGTTCCTTAAAAAAAACTAAAAATAGAGTTACCATATGATCCAGCAATCTCACTCATGGGCATATATCTGGAGAAAACTCTAATCCAAAAAGATACATACACCCCAATGTTCATAGCAGCACTATTTACAATTGCCAAGACATGGAAGCAGCCTAAATCGACAGATGAATGGATAAAGAAGATATGCTGTGTGTGTGTGTGTGTGTGTGTGTGTGTGTGTGTGTATATAATGGAATATTACTCAGACATCAAAAAGAATGAAGTAATGGCATTTGCAGCAACATGGATGGATGTAGAGATTATCATACTAAGTGAAGTAAGTCAGATAGAGAAAGACAAATATTACATGATATCACTTATACATGGAATCTAAAAAAATGATATAGGGGCTTCCCTGGTGGCGCAGTGGTTGGGAATCTGCCTGCCAATGCGGGCGACACGGGTTCGAGCCCTGGTCTGGGAGGATCCCACATGCCGCGGAGCGACTAGGCCCGTGAGCCGCAATTGCTGAGCCTGCGCGTCTGGAGCCTGTGCTCCACAACAAGAGAGGCCACGATAGTGAGAGGCCTGCGCACCGCGATGAAGAGTGGCCCCCGCTTGCCGCAACTGGAGAAAGCCCTCACACAGAAACGAAGACCCAACACAGCCAAAAATAAATAAATAAATAAATAATTATTTAAAAAAAATGATACAAATGAACTTATTTACAAAACAGAAATAGACTCACAGACATAGAAAACAAACTTATAGTTATCAAAGGCGATGGGGGCGGGGATACAGATACATGCTACTATATATAAAATAGATAAACAAGGATCTACTGTATAGCACAGGGAACCATATTCAGTATCTTGTAATTACCTATGATGGAAAAGAATCTGAAAAAGAATGTATATATGTATGTATATAACTCAATTACTATGCTGTACTCCTAAAACTAACACAACATTGTAAATCAACTATACTTCAATTTAAAAAGATGTAATATCATAGCTATGCTGAGAACTATGAAAGAAAGGAACCTGAAGCCACAAATACTTATAATAGAGGAATCCGACCTAGTCTGGGAGAATGAAGGGGGGTGTGAAGAGAAAGTTAGCTTCAGGCAGATTGAGAGCATATGCAGAAGTCCCATGTCCAAAGGAAATCCAGGACATTTGGGAGACTGAAAGAAGGCCAGAGTAGCAGGAAGGCAAAAGGAGTGGGAAAGGAGAATAAAATGATGAAAGAGCGATGAGCAGGGACCAAACTGTGCTGCACTCTGCTGGGTGAATTAAGAATTATTGTCCAATGATTTTGTTTATTCAGTTGATTAGGTGCCTAGATAAATAGTTTAGTTAAGGTAGATGAAATAACTGCATATTTAATCACAAGGAAATGAGTTCATGTTTCATAGAAATGCAGTTTTTAATGGCCCTAAAAGAAGTACCTGAGCAGAGAGGACTATGCAGCAGGACAGGGTGTAATGAGGTTACAGGACTTTCACCTAAAGGTACTGGAGAAAATTTCTAACGTGCTGACACCCAGAGGACAGTGCCATGAAATTACTTCTACTTCCCAGGAAACACGAGGCTAGGCTCTGTTAAGGTAAAATCCTGAAGAAGGAAACATTCACCTCTATAGCCTTTTTTTGGTGAACATTCTTCTCTTTGAGAAACCACTCTCTGGTCTAACATAAATTATCCCCACCTCCAGGCCCTCTTGAGTGCCTCTCCATCCTGATGCAGCCCTCCAAAAACAAACTCCCACTCCATTCATCTAGCCATTCCATCCCTCTCCATCTTCCACCTGCAGACGCCCAGGGCTTATTAACTCCATCTACCATTCCCACTATTCAATCAACTATATCTGTATTTTCCAAGGAAAGGGAAGGGTGGGTTCTTACTCTCATGAATTTGGAGAAGAAGCCTTACCTTCAAGAAAAGTAGCAGTGTTGGGCTTCCCTGGTGGCACAGTGGTTGGGAGTCTACCTGCCAATGCAGGGGACACAGGTTCGAGCCCTGGTCAGGGAGGATCCCACATGCCGCGGAGCAACTAGGCCCGTGGGCCACAACTACTGAGCCTGCGAGCCACAACTACTGAAGCCTATGCACCTAGAGCCTGTGCTCCGCAACAGGAGACACCACCACAGTGAGAAGCCTGTGCACCACAACGAAGAGTGGCCCCCGCTCACCGCAACTAGAGAAAGCCCACACGCAGCAATGAAGACCCAACACAGCCAAAAAATAAATAAATTAAAAAAAAAAAGAAAAGTATCAGTGTTTAAAAAAAAGAGTGATACATTAAATCAATCAGAGTGCCAAGGAAGAAAATACTAGTATGGGCCAAAGCTAAGAGAACTTTGAAGTACGGAAACTTGAGTTAAGCCTTAGGCTTAGAGAAGGAGACTGAACACTCTGGGTCATTCTAGAGTAAGTAACCCAGGCATGAAAACACAGAATAAAGGAATGATGCATGTCAGGCTTGGAATAAAGCTTGAAATACTAGGGAAAATTTAAAAACTATCATGACTGCAACAGAGCATTTACAGGGAGAGTAGTGATAACAATAAAATAAGGAGAGCAAGATCTTAATGAGCCCCAAGCACTACAGTGAGGAGTTTGGTCTTTTCCCCTGTTGAGATCCACAGGGAGTAACTTGATGAGAGCTGTATTTTAATAAACTACAATAATGAACCTTGTAGTGTTTATCCACGCATTCAACACATATTTATTCAATTCCTATAATGCCACCAAACACAGCGCTAGGAGCTAGGAGGATACACAATAACCCAGTAAGGAGGATATTCATTAACGTAAGCATTGAAAAGTCTGATGTAGTGATAGAAAGGAGGTAACCAAGAGACTGTGAAATTTTTATCATAGATTAAATCATAGAGTCAAAAGAGGGGAATTAAAGGTGACTCCACTGTTGGAACTCTGAAATGATGAAACTATTGTATCAAGCAGAAAACTGGGTCATATTTGGGAGAAAAGTGATTAATCTCATCTATAAAAGTTGAGCTTCAGGTGATGAGTGATTTCATCAAGTGGGGAAGTCCCACTGACAAATATAGGACCTGATAATCCTCTCTTTTCCGCATTATTTTTGGTTGACAACGCATAATGCTGGTATGTGGGACACATACTATTACACTAGTCGTTGGAGGGGATATTTTTGATTTAGGGGAAGCCTTTGCGTCAATGTTCTGCCTGCGTGTTCATGTTAATGAGATTTAATAGAGAAGGTACCTAATGGGAGGATTGCAGAATGTGTGAAAATCAAAGATATTTAGGAAAGAACATTTTAATTTACTCTTAAATATATGTGAAGTATGTTTATGTGTTTATGACTATATAATCACATATATGCATATACGTAAATAAATGTGTCTGCATACACACACACAAAATATATATATTCATGTTTGTACACATTTCTTTCAACAGAGATGTAGATGGTGGAGCTTTTCAGAATCAAGCAGTGGAAGAGACCCAAACATTTATTCAAGACTCCATCAATAACTCCACATATACTTTTAAAAGGTATTTTTACATACTTTTTCACTATTTAAGGCAAGTCATAAATATGGGTTTTTATGAGCAACTAGAAATTAAAATTATAATATATACAAAGCCACAAAAGAGGAAATGACTCATCTAAGAACTGCAGACTTTCTAACCACCATTTACCTAAACTATCTTGCATAGCAAGATAAATCTAACACAGAAGTTATAAAAATGAATTCAAATTCAGCCTTAAAAGTAAAATTAAAAATACATTACAAAATGTAAATCAGACAGCATTATTTTATGCTAAAATTGCCTTTCCCTCCAAGGATTTTTAAGCACTCAAAACCCTGATTTTAGCAGTCATGCTCTAATTTCAATTGTGTGAGAATTATTCTATCTTCATGAACACAAAAACAGAAGAATAAAGAATAAATGACCTGTCCCTGGTTTAAACAGTACATCAGAAGCTGAACAAATAAAGGGATTCATACCTGTAAATACTAAGTACTTCTAATAAACCAAACTGGCTAAAAGACACTGAAAGGGCAGTTTTGAAAAATCCTCTGGGGGTCAGGTATCAAATGGATGCCATGAAACAGAACTGCATATGTTTTTACTTACCCATCTTGACAGCAATATCCCTATTTTCTGTTCTGGCAGTACAAACAAAATATTTTCTCTAGCTTCAGCCACATTTATCAAGGAATAAAGAGGCAAATATTACTGCTATCTACTTTAACCTAATTCTTCAATTTCTATTCAGGACTTCCTGAAAAATTCATGTACTTATTTTCAGGCACTTGATGGAATAGTAAATATGTATCAAAATAATTTCCTCTTCTGAAATCACAGTAAATGCACTGAGAAATTTCTTCTCCTGGAAGGTAGAAAAAGTTCCTAGAAGAAGGTGGCTTTCTATAGCACATACAATGTTACAAATTACAAATATTGGTTAGGCAACCAATTCTAAAACAGTAGGTCTAGCCTTTCCTGAAACCCAGTTAAAATTCAATAGAAGAAACAAATATACAAACAAACCAAAGACAAAAACTCTCAAGCACATGGAAAATGAAAGAGGGCTGAATCATTTATTCCTCTCCTCTTTTTTTAAAATATGCAAGTTGGCTGCACCTAACAGATTTTAACATGTGTGAATCTTTTGACCCAGCAAATCTGAAATTCTATCCAGCAGAAGGAATTGCAAAACTGCATAAGGACATACGTATGAACATGGTCACTGAAACATAATTTGTAATAGCAAAAAAAAAAAAAAAAATGACAGACAATGTAAGTGTTGAACAAAAATAAATGACTTAAAAACTATAATACATTTAAACTGTGGAATGCTGGGCATGGATTACAAATAATGAGTTAGATTTGTGATGCTATAGATAAAGTTCATGATGGATCTCAGATTGGAAACATGGAGTTACAGAAAACCCAAGTTCTGGATTTAAAAAACCCAAAATACACCCAGGTACATACTTATGTGTTTTTATGAGAATTAAAAATTATAGAAAGAAACACATTTAAATGTTAAGATTGTTCATCTTGTGGGAGTAGGATAACGGGACATTATTTTAGCAAGAAAACCTCTTACATTTCTTTTATACAATTCAGTATTTGAATTGTTTTGAAATGTCATGTACGAACAAGGAAGCAAAAAAATATGTTGATTAAATGCCAGAGACTGTCTGGGAAGTAGTTGCTATTTGCTCCTAGATGATAATCAAGGTCTACAACCATCTGAAAATTGAGGTAAACACCTTGCCTACTGCCCTGGTACCCTGAGACATCAAAGCTGGGGCCCCTCCCAACCCACGCTATGAGTCTGTTATTTTGCATCCATTCACTGACTACAATTCCCAGCACATGGCAATGGCAGGGAGAACAAACATGGATAGAGAGGGAATGGACAGGGTCATAGGACATTTTGGAAGGCTGAGATCCTCTCCTGATAAAGACATGCAAGTGAGGGGAGTCAGGAAGAACTCTGGGAGCAGTAACGTCTGGAAGTTGTAGTTTTACATGTTCTGTCACCAAAGACAATCCCAAATCTGACTTCGGATGGCTAGGATATGTCTAGTCTTCCTCAGAGTCAGATAAGAAGGAAATAGGAGCAGATGTCTTACTTCTGCCTAGAAAGGTCCTGGTAGATTAATAACCACTGGGTAATGGACAATAGGTGAGAGGCTATACACAGAGACACGAAGGACACAACACACAGAGAAGAGAGAAGGCAATGTAAAGAGAGTGGCAGAGATTAGAGCAATACAGCCACAAACCCAGGAATGCTGACGACCAGCAGAAGCTGGAGGTGGCAAAGGCCAGAATGTCTCCTAGAGCCTCTGGAGAGGGCGCAGCGCTGTAAACACCTTGATTTCAGACTCCTGGCTCCAGAATTGTGAGAGATGACGTTTCTGTTGTTTTAAGCCACCAAGTTTGTGGTAATTTATTTGTTCTGGCAACCCTAGGGAACTAATCCAACATTTTATCCTTTTCATGCCCTTCCTTTCATTCAAAGGTTATGAGTAATGATCATCACCCTCACCAAGTACTATTTGTATGTCAGAAATAGTGATAAATTGTTTTACAGTCTTTTTTATCATTTAACCTTCCTAACAACCCTGTGAGGATGACATTATTATTAACTCATCATAGAGGAAGAAACTGACAACTAGAATTCAGACCCAAGTCAGTCTGATTTCAGTCTATCATCCTCCACTAAAAATACTAAAGAATAAGGGAGAGTATAAAGTAAATGAATACTTCCTTACCTGCACATGCATTAATAAAGTCTCTGGAAGGAGGGGGGAGAAGGGGGGAGACGGAAGGCAAGGTGAGAGGGTATCTTCCATTCTATTACATTATTAAAAATTTCTGAACCCTGTTAATGTATTGTATTGATATATTAAAAAATAACCAAAGAAAATAGCAGTTGCCTAGTGAAAAAAAAGTTAAATCCCCAAACGAATAACAAGAAATTAACAAAAATATAAATTTATGAGCAAAAGAAACAATTTTGAGAATAGAACTAAAATCATACTGGACTTAGAAAACAAGGAAACAGGTCCAGAAGGTATTAGGTGACTAACGGAGTAGTGCTGACTTTTTGTAGTTATTTAAATAAAGTCAACTCTTTCCTATAATGTGTCCTAATTCCCTGCCTCTGCTCCATTCAGAAGTGTCTGCTGACAATACACCAAGAGTGGACAACCGTGACTAAACACCCCAGTGTTCAATGCACAGGTCTCTCCCTCAGGCATGTCTCTCCTGTCCTTTTGCTGTAATTCTTAAAAGTTTACGAACGTAGCCTAAGAGAGTGTAGAAATTAGGGGTCTCAAAGCATAGATTATGAAATTATTATCAAGGGAGTTATAAATCTGTATTCCTTGGATGTTAATTAAGAAAATTGAAATTTTCTGTCGTAAGTGATTTTCATTTAGACTTAGAATTAGGAGAAGGGAATATTTATGATCTCTGATAGCTATTCCTGAACCTACAATTCTAAAATTTTAGTGCCTTTCACTGTAATCCTGCTATCTGAAATGCGTAAGCTACAAAAATGCCAACAAATAGGATTCTTATTGTTATATTCCTCTTCCCAGGATTCTTCCTCACTAAGCACTTCATTTTTCATTAAAAAAGAATTTCTCTAATAATTTTCAAAAGAACAAGAAAATAAATTTTTATCAAAATAGTGACTCAGTTTTTCATTATTATCATTTAGCATTTTATCAAAACTTTACAACTACTCAATACGCCACCAATCATAGCCAGTGCTTCATCTTTTCCAGAGACACATGCAAACCCCAAAAGATAATTGAGTAGATTAGAGTGAACACCAATAAAATCTAGGTCAAACTGAATAACCTTCAAACAGCAGCAACCATGGTGCATACTAAATGCACCAACCATGAACAAGATGTTTTAATGAAGCCAAAACCAATTCAGGGACTTCTGAGAATGATGTATTTCCATATGGTGACTTTTGTACGACTTTCTTTTTTCAGTATATTTACTTGCAAATGTAACTCTTATTTCACTATTTTCAATACAGTATTTAAAATGACAAACTGATTACTGATCATTAATCTTTGATTGACTTGCCCTATTATGACTCACTGAAATGAAACATTAGATACAGAAACTGGCTGAGGTAGAAAATTGTGGCTAAGGTACAGTCAACAAACCTAAACTTTCAAATAACCAGGATTTTAATATTAGGAATCACAAACGGAACTGAGAAAGAGCAGAATCAGCAAATGAATTGAGCCTATACTACCCAGGGCTTTTCTCATAGCGGCGCCAGTTGTTTTCAGGATCATTTACATCTAATTCTGTGGAGCAGTAAGGGTGTGTTTTCAGCACCCTCAGGATGGCAAGGGCTTCAGTGAAGTGCTTATCTCATGGCTGTTCCTCTCATGTGAATTCTCGGGAGGACCCTGAACCAAAGGTGCTCTTACAAAAACAGTTTTACCATGTATACATTTTTTTCCCCACAAATTCACTGATCCCCTGAAAAAAAAATATTCTACAACTACTTACTGTGGACTAAGGTATTAGTGAAGATAAACAATTAGGTGCCTGTCTTGCAGAGTGAGTCCCTGAGTTAGGGACACTGTGGGATGTGCTAAGTGGTGGTGATGTGTGAAGCCAGGGGCCTTCAGGGGACAGGGTAGCTGATTTGTTCTGGAGAGTTCAGAAATTTTCACAGATGTCTTAGACAGAAAGGCCATTCAAGAGCTATTCTTTTAAAGGTTTTAGAAGTAATTTGGCTTTTTGCTTTCGGATGAGGTATCCCATAATTTACCCTGTATTATTGAGGTGACTGCCAGCTATCAGGTAAATTTGAAAGTCAGAATGCTAGGAATTGATCCTATGAGTTCCTACATTTTTGAAATAGTATTTTCATATTTAATATGCTTTCCTAAGCTTCTAGCTCTCATTATACTTGTAGGTTTTAAAAAAGAAATGATCACTATGGGGTATGTCCCATTAATATCATAGTTCTTAACCATGCCACACCTTTTCCCCAGTAACCAGTCTGAGTTTATGTTAGAAAAAGTATTTTTACATAATTATAGACTTGCAGTTAGAAAAACAATAGAGAGAGTACCCATATACCTTTCACCCAGATTTCCCTAATGTTAATATCTTACATAAACATAGCACAATTATCAAAATAAGAAATCAACATTGGTTTAATACTACTAACTACAAACTTTATTCAGATTTCAACAGTTCTTCCACTGATGTCTTTTTTCTCCTCTGACATCTTGACGTTTTAAAAACTAATTTAGTGAATGACCAGTTATTTGAGAAAGAAAAAGGAACAGGAATTAGAATTGTCAGCTTCTTAAATGAGACATACATGATTAAGAGTATTTTTTGTTTTATGTTTGAAATATAATTGTTCAATGGGATAAGCTTTGTTCAATGTTATTTTATGTGTTACTTATTATATAACCTTGGCTGAACTCTGAAATAATAAATAGATGCACAAAAATATATTTTTCACATTCTCTACTCTCCCGTGTTATTTAAAACTAAAGGTAGTTCGTTAAAATGGGGATGGAAGGCTAAGTCCTGTCTGGTAAGGTTTCACAAGAGTGTAGCATCTAGAAGTGCCCCTCCTAGTAGGAGAGTGGTAGCTGCAGACACCCACAATGAGATCCACATCTGCTAAAAACACGAGCTCCTCCACTGTCTAACATCAAAGTGAGGTGACTTGCTACCAGCACCTATGCACATCCCTCTTCTAACTGTGCATTAGCTCTTATCCAATTAGCCAATAGAGGCCAACGCGCTTTGCTTCAAATTACTATCCCTTTGAGGAATTTCAATGTAAAGGGCACATAAGAATTCTAGAAAACCAGGCCAGGGAGAGAACGGCCTGGGATGACACCCCCTGCTTGTTTCTTCTTCTGTTCTCCTTTTCAGGCTGGCAGCACTGGCTGGGATCACATTATATTTTCATGTATTCCATAATGTGAAAGCTTGAATCCTGGAATAACAAATGTGCTTAACTACCCATGGCGTACCACCAGGAACATTATTTTGACACATGTATGAAAACTGGAAGTATAAATTGCTCTGGCACGAGGAGGATACTCCACCTCTCCTAGAAGTTAACAGTAGACGACTTCAGTACAACTGGTCGGGGAGTCACTTTTTAATAATTCTCCAGAGTCCTCAGCATTAGTCAGAAATTATCTTTTCTTGTAGTGTCATTTCTAAAGCACCTGCAGCTCTACTGAAACTTGGAGCCTTATTATGGATTGAGTTCATTAGGTAGAAAAAAATATTAACAGCTACAGTATTTCTTTTGGTTAAATAAGAATAAAGTTCAGTCCATTAGTATTTTCCACCACTCCCATACAACACTCACAGTGCCCAGATGCTATGAAAATAATAATTCCACTCTGCTCTGGAAATAGAAGCATTTATAAAATTGTGGAAATAATTGTTACTTACTTAAGAGGTTGTTAGGAGGCCTAGCACTCAGGAAAGAAGGTATGTGCTCATGTTAATGAACTGTACAAACGTATGCAAACTTCAGGCTTAAATGCAGTTCTACTTCTTCCACAGATAGTTGCATATAAAAATCCTAAAGTGTTTGTCAGTTGTCTATTGTATTTGGTCCAAAGGACCCTGGTAGTAAAAATAGATGCCAAAGTTATAAATTACATTTAAATAAACACAGTAGAAACATATATACAGGATATAAAACCCTCAATCAACTTGGAGCTTGCTATAATTTATCATATTTTAGAAGGTTATTTTAATATAATTTACATGAACCATCTAAATCTGTTTGACATATTCATATCCCTAGGAGAAGACTTTAAAAATTAAATGACTTGGGACTTCCCTGGTGGCACAGCAGTTAAGAAGCTGCCTGCCAATGCAGGGGACACAGGTTTGAGCTTTGGTCAGGGAAAGTCCCACATGCCACAGAGCAACTAAGCCCATGTGCCACATCTACTGAGCCTGCGCTCTAGAGCCCGCAGGCCAAAACTACTGAAGCCCAAGAGCCTAGAGCCCATGCTCCGCAACAAGAGAAACCACTGCAATGAGAAGCCCGTGCCCCACAATGAAGAGCAGCCCCCGCTCGCTGCAACTAGAGAAAGGCTGCGTGCAGCAACGAAGGCCCAACGCATCCAAAAATAAATAAATTTATTTAAAAAAAAATTAAATGACTCAAAACCTGTAATAAACGTTTGAAGCTTTAAAATGTCATTTTTCTCCTCTTCACTTACTCTGTTGTTTGGGTTAGGCTGAGGGGACCACAGAAATTAGAAAGACTCTGGTCGAAAACCGTGTCCTGTTTTATATTCTTCAAGCAGGATTTAGAATTATGAAAAATTCTACCACCCATTGTGAGAATACAAGGTGGCCCTGGTGCTTCAGATGTATAATATGAGCAAGCCATGTGATTTCTTGCTAAATTCTGGATGTAATGATTTTCTCATCAGTTTGATAGTCAAGACTTTCATTTAATGTGTAACAGGGTAGAAGTTGTAAACTGGTGGAATTGGACTGATTTTCTGATTTGCCCCATTGCATGGCACAGTCAACAGATTAATTGTGTCAGAGTTTCAGCATTCCAAATCTTCACCTGGGAAGAGGCAAGCCTGGGGCAGTTGCTATGGTGACCATGCCCATGGCTAGGCCCCCAGGCATAAACACACTGCCCCACCAGTAACCATCTCTTGAATTTTAGTTCTTTGACTATAGTAAGGACAAAGAATACATAAATGATGAATCATTTACTGATCATGAATCAACTTTACCCGATGAAGAAACAATGAATATAACTATTATTCTAGATTTTATTCTCAAGAATAAGTAATTCTTGTACTAATGGAGAAAATTTTGATTGCTTGACCATAAATACAAGAAAAAGATAAGTTCCTGTTATAAAGTACCATTTTGAGAATTAATTAAAAGAAAGCATTTGATAGGGTCACTTACCAGCAAATTACCTTTCTATATAAAATCAAAGTACATGTGCATTTGGTGTCATTAATACCATGAATAAAGAAAAACAAATAGAAGATAAACTTTCAAAAGAAAAAGAAAATAGAAAATGAACTCATACAAAATGAATTCTTGAATACAGATATTACCTGAAAGTAGGCTTTACTATCATTTCACTTTTAAGGAAGATTCTACCTTTTGATTACTAGTGTAACCAAGCAGGACCATGTGGGGCCTTCCTGGGACAGACCCCTCCCCCATATCCTCTGTATACCTAGATAACAGTATCTGATGCACATTTCCTGAGTTGTTTTATGGATGCTAAAACCTCCACCAAATGGAAGAATTAACTACTTGATGACTGTGAGCACATAGCCCCCAGGTCTATTAGAGCCTAAGGATTGATAATGTTAACACCTGTGACACTGCCCTGTTACCTCACCATGAAGTAATCAGAGTATTGTGCATAAGCTGATCACACACCCGGGGATTCCCTTCCCTCATTTGGCCTTTAAAAATGCTTTCCTGGCTCACTCCCTCTTGTGAGAGCACCAGAATCACAACTAACTGCTGAACAGTCATCAACAGGAAGACACTGGAACTCACCAAGAAAGATACCCCACATCCAAAGACAAAGGAGAAGCCACAATGAGACGGTAGGAGGGGAGCAATCACAATAAAATCAAATCCCATAACTGCTGGGTGGGTGACTCACAAACTGGAGAACACTCATACCACAGAAGTCCACCCACTGGAGTGAAGGTTCGGAGCCTCACGTCAGGCTTCCCAACCTGGGGGTCCAGCAACAGGAGGAGAAATTCCTAGAGAATCAGACTTAGAAGGCTAGTGGAATTTCATTGCAGGACTTCAACAGGAATGGGGGAAACAGAGACTCCAGTCCCGGAGGGCACACACAAAGTAGTGTGCACATCGGGGCCCAAGGGAAGGAGCAGTGACCCGATAGGAGACTGAACCAGACCTACCTGCTAGGGTTGGGGGGTCTCCTGTGGGGGGGGGGGTTGTGGCTCACCATGGGGACAAGGACACTGGCAGCAGAAGTTCTGGGAAGTACTCCTTGGTGTGAGCCCTCCCAGAGTCCTCCATTAGCCCCACCAAAGACCTGGGTAGGCTCCAGTGCTGGGTAGCCTCAGGCCAAACAACCAACAGGGAGGGAACCCAGCCCCACCCATCAGCAGAGAAGAGGATTAAAGTTTTACTGAGCTCTGCCCAACAGAGCAACACCCAGCTCTGCCCATCAGGAAACTTGCACAAGCCTCTTAGATTGCCTCATCCACCAGAGTGGAGACAGCAGAAGCAAGAAGAGCTACAATTCTGCAGCCTATGGAAGAAAAACCACATTCACAGAAACACAGACAAAATGAAAAGGCAGAGGACTTTGTCCCAGATGAAGGAACAAGATAAAACCCCAGAAAAACAACTAAATGAAGTGGAGATAGGCAACCTTCCAGAAAAAGAATTCATAATGATGTTAGTGAAGATGATCCAGGACCTCGGAAAAAGAATGGAAGCAAAGATCGAGAAGATGCAAGAAATGTTTAACAAAGACCTAGAAGAATTAAAGAACAAACAAACAGAGATGAAAAATACAATAACTGAAATGAAAAATACACTAGAAGGAATCAATAGCAGAATACCTGAGGCAGAAGAAAGGATAAGTGACCTGGAAGACAGAATGGTAGAATTCACTGCCATGGAACAGAATAAAGAGAAAAGAATGAAAGAAATGAAGACACCCTAAGAGACCTCTGGGACAACACTAAATGCAACAACATTCACATAATAGGGGTCCCAGAAGGAGAAGAGTGACAGAAACAACCCGAGAAAATATTTGAAGAGATTATAGTCAAAAACTTCCCTAACATGGGAAAGGAAATAGCCACCCAAGTCCAGGAAGCACAGAGAGTCCCAGGCAGGACAGAGAGTCCCAGGCAGGATAAACCCAAGGAGAAACGTGCCGAGACACACAGTAATCAAATTGACAAAAAGTAAAGACAAAGAAAAATTATTGAAAGCAACAAGGGAAAAATGACAAATAACATACAAAGGAACTCCCATAAGGTTAACAGCTGATTTCTTAGCAGAAACTTTACAACCCAGAAGGGAATGGCAAGATATATTTAAAGTGATGAAAGGGAAGAACCTACAACCAAGATTACTCTACCCAGAAAGGACCTCATTCAGATTCGACAGAGAAATCAAAAGCTTTACAGACAAGCAAAAGCTAAGAGAATTCAGCACCAGCAAACCAGCTCTACAACAAATGCGAAAGGATCTTCTCTAAGTGGGAAACACAAGAGAAGAAAAGGACCTACAAAAACAAACCCATAACAATTAAGAAAATGATAATAGGGACATACATATCAATAATTATCCTAAACGTGAATGGATTAAATGCTCCAACCAAAAGACACAGGCTCGTTAAATGGACACAAAAGCAAGAGCCATATATATGCTGTCTACAGAAGACCCACTTCAGACCTAGGGACATATACAGACTGAAAGTGAGGGGATGGAAAAAGATATTCCATGCAAATGGAAATTAAAAGAAAGCTGGAGTAGCAATTCTTGTGTCAGATAAAATGGACTTTAAAATAAAGAATGTTACAAGAGACGAGGAACGACACTACATAATGATCAAGGGATCAATCCAAGAAGAAGATATAACAATTATAAATATATATGCACCCAACATAGGAGTACCTCAATATATAAGGAAACTGCTAACAGCTATAAAAGAGGAAATTGACAGTAACACAATAATAGTGGGGGACTTTAACACCTCACTTACACCAATGGACAGATCGTCCACACAGAAAATTAATAACGAAACACAAGCTTTAAATGACACAACAGACCAGATAGATTTAATTGATATTTAGAGGACATTCCATCCAAAAACAGCAGATAACACTTTCTTCTCAAGTGCGCACAGAACATTCTCCAGGATAGATCACATCTTGGGTCACAAATCAAGCCTCAGTAAATTTAAGAAAATTGAAATCATATCAAGCATCTTTTCTGACCACAACGCTATGAGATTAGAAATGAATTACAGGGAAAAAAAAGTAAAAAACACAAACACATGGAGGCTAAACAATACGTTAATAAATAACCAAGAGATAACTGAAGAAATCAAAGAGGAAATCAAAACCTACCTAGAGAAAAATGACAATGAAAACATGATGATCCAAAGCCTATGGGATGCAGCAAACACAGTTCTAAGAGGGAAGTCTATAGCAATACAAGCCTACCTCAAGAAACAAGAAAAATCTCAAGTAAGCAATCTAACCTTACACCTAAAGGAACTAGAGAAAGAAGAACAAACAAAACCCAAAGTTAGTAGAAGGAAAGAAATCATAAAGATCAGAGCAGAAATAAAAGAAACAGAAACAAAGAAAACAACACAAAGATCAATAAAACTAAAAGCTTGTTCTTTGAGAAGATAAGCAAAATTGATAAACCACTAGCCAGACTCATCAAGAAAAAGAGGGAGAGGACTCAAATCAATAAAATTAGAAATGAAATAGGAGAAGTGACAACAGACACTGCAGAAATACAAAGCATCCTAAGAGACTACTACAAGCAACTCTATGCCAATAAATTGGACAACCTGGAAGAAATGGACAAATTCTTGGAAACTTATAACCTTCCAAGACTGAACCAGGAAGAAATAGAAAATATGAACAGACCAATCACAAGTAATGAAATTGAAACTGTGATTTAAAATCTTCCAACAAACAAAAGTCCAGGACCAGATGGCTTCATAGGTGAATTCTATCAAACATTTAGAGAAGAGTTAACACTCATCCTTCTCAAACTCTTCCAAAAAATTGCAGAGGAAGGAACACTACCAAAGTCATTCTATGAGGCCACTATCACCCTGATACCAAAACCAGGCAAAGATACTACAAAAAAAGAAAATTACCGACCCATAACACTGATGAATATAGATGCAAAAATCCTCAACAAAATACTAGCAAACAGAATTCAACAACACATTAAAAGGATCATACACCATGATCAAGTGGGATTTATCCCTGGGATACAAGGAATCTTCAATATATGCAAACCAATCAATGTGATATGCCATATTAATGAATTAAACAATAAAAACCATATGATCATCTCAATAGATGCAGAAAAAGCTGTTGACAAAATTCAGCACCCATTTATGATAAAAACTCTCCAAAAAGTGGGCATAGAGGGAACCTACCTCAACATAATAAAGGCCATATACGACAAACCCACAGCAGATATCATTCTCAATGGTGAAAAACTGAAAGCATTTCCTCTGAGATCAGGAACAAGACAAGGATGTCCACTCTCACCACTATTATTCAACATAGTTTTGGAAGTCCTAGCCATGGCAAACAGAGAAGAAAAAGAAATAAAAGGAATACAAATTGGAAAAGAAGAAGTAAAACTGTCACTGTTTGCAGATGACAGGATACTATACATAGAGAATCCTAAAAATGCCACCAGAAAACTACTAGAGCTAATCAATGAATTTGGTAAAGTTGCAGGATACAAAATTAATGCACAGAAATCTCTTGCATTCCTATACACTAATGATGAAAAATCTGAAAGAGAAATTATGGAAACACTCCCATTTACCATTGCAACAAAAAGAATAAAATACCTAGGAATAAACCTACCTAGGGAGACAAAAGACCTGTATGCAGAAAACTATAAGACAGTGATGAAAGAAATCAAAGATGATACAAACAGATGGAGAGATATACCATGTTCTTGGAGTGGAAGAATCTATGTTATGAAAATGACTATACTACCCAAAGCAATCTACAGATTCAATGCAATCCCTATCTAATTACCAGTGGCATTTTATACAGAACTAGAACAAAAAATCTTAAAATTTGTATGGAGACACAAAAGACACCAAATAGCCAAAGCAGTCTTGAGGGAAAAAAACGGAGCTGGAGGAATGAGGCTCCCTGACTTCAGACTATACTATAAAGCTACAGTAATCAAGACAATATGGTACTGGCACAAAAACAGAAACATAAATCAATGGAACAGGATAGAAAGCCCAGAGATAAACCCATGCACCTATGGTCAACTAATCTATGACAAAGGAGGCAAGGATATACAGTGGAGAAAAGACAGTCTCTTCAATAAGTGGTGCTGGGAAAACTGGACAGCTACATGTAAAAGAATGAAATTAGAACACTCCCTATCACCATACACAAAGCTAAACTCAAAATGGATTAGAGACCTATATGTAAGTCGGGACACTATAAAACTCTTAGAGGAAAACATAGGAAGAACACTCTTTGACATAAATCACAGAAAGATCTTTTTTGATCTACCTCCTAGAGTAATGAAAATAACAAAAATAAACAAATGGGACCTAATCAAACTTAAAAGCATTTGCAAAGCAAAGGTAACTACAAACAAGATGAAATGACAACCCTCAGAATGGGAGAAAATATTTGCAAACGAATCAACAAAGGATTAATCTCCAAAATATGTAAACAGCTCATGCAGTTCAATATTAAAAAAAACAAACAGCCCAATCAAGAAATGGGTAGAAGACCTAAATAGACATTTCTCCAAAGAGGACATACAGACGGCCAAGAAGCACATGAAAAGTTGCTCAACATCACTAATTATTAGAGAAATGCAAATCAAAACTACAATGAGGTATCACCTCACACCAGTTAGAATGGGCATCATCAGAAAATTTACAAACAACAAATGCTGGAGAGGGTGTGGAGAAAAGGGAACCCTCTTGCACTGTTGGTGGGAATGTACATTGATACAGCCACTATGCAGAACAGTATGGAGGTTACTTAAAAAACTAAAAATAGAATTACCATCTGATCCAGCAATCCCACTACTGGGCATATACCCAAAGAAAACCATAATTCAAAAAGACACATGCACCCCAATGTTCATTGCAGCACTATTTACAATAGCCAGGTCATGGAAGCAACCAAAATGCCCATCGACAGACGAATGGATAAAGAAGAGGTGGTACATATATACAATGGAATATTACTCAGCCATAAAGAGGAACGAAATTGGGTCATTTGTAGAGATGTGGATGGACCTAGAGACTGTCATACAGAGTGAAGTAAGTCAGAAATAGAAAAACAAATATCGTATATTAATGCATATATGTGGAACCTAGAAAAATGGTACAGATGAACCGGTTTGCAGGGCAGAAATAGAGACACAGATGTAGAGAACAAATGTATGGACACGAAGGGGGGAAAGTGGTGGGGGGTTGGGTGGGTGGTGTGATGAATTGGGAGATTGGGATTGACATGTATACACTAATATGTATAAAATGGATAACTAATAAGAACCTGCTGTATAAAAAAATAAATTAAATTAAATTAAAAAATTAAAAAAATAAAAATGCTTTCCTGAAACCCACGGGGGAGTTTAGGTTTTTGAGCACTAGCTGCCTGGAATCCTTGTACAGGGCCTTACAATAAACGCTGCACTTTTCTTCACCACAACCCGATGTCAGTAGATTGGCTTTACTGTGTGCAGGCGAGTGGACCCAAGTTTGGTTCAGTAATACTAGGACATTTAAAAATAATTCACCAAGCCTGCTATATTTAATCATTACTTTTTCATAAAGTAAAGTTTATCAAATAAACTTCACACATAAATATTTTGGCCACAGTTAATATTTGGCTAATAACTGAAATATACTGTTAACACATTGTTAATTTGGTCTATATTGTGACTCAAAAGATCTCATTTTTTAATTAGAACACTATTTTTTGTCACTATAACATTACAGTCTTTATTTAAGCTATCCTTTGAGGAAGACTGAAACCGATTTCCCAGAATTTAGGTTAATGAGAGCTCCATATCCCAGTGCACTGCAGATTACTCCACATTGTGGCCTTCTTTCTAGCGATTGACAACAGAAGTGCAGATTCACACTTGCCTAGGAATAGTCCCCCCTGGATGGATGTACAAGGGAATTAAAAGCCTACCCTTTTCAGTGGCTTTAAGGTAGCATTCAGCTCACCTTGTCACTTGGTGGCAAGTTTACCTAATTGATTCTTATGTGTGACAAAGTAACAGTTCACAGGATTATTTTAAATTCTGTCTTCTAAAAATTTTTTCCCCTCACTTTGTGATTTCACATGGAACACTGCTTTATTTGAACAGTCAGACTTTATCAGCATGAAGCCAGGTTTTGTCCAATGAAGACAGGGACAGAGCTGCTTCTCTTTCTCCCCAGTGTTTCTTCAATCCACTTTATTAAAGCAAAATTGAGAAGAGGTTTCTGGTGACAACATTTGTAGTTCTTTAGGCAGATAAAAACGTGTAGGTAGGGATCAGGATTTATTCAGTTTTATTTCTGCCTGAATATTTTAGAATCAATATTAATTCTCAGGGAAAAGATTGCTGGGATGTTAGAAGGCCTCTGGAGGTTCCAATTTGGTAGAACCTTTGCCAAAGGATTCCTGCAAAAGATGCACAAGGGCACCCTCGTCTCGTGTCACAGGGTCCTCTGGCTGAAGGTATCACATTTATCTTATGTTTCTGTCACGGTGGGAAACCAGGCAGGTTGGTTTTATTTTAAATATCAAATATTTTAAAAATATTAATAAACGATAGATAATAAGATCCTCACTTGGAGAACAGGATTCTCAAGTTTGAGAAAAATATAAAGATAGGTGTTGGCTGTTTCACTTTTTTTTTAAGAATTTTTTTTTTTTTTTGATGTGGACCATTTTTAAAGTCTTTAGTGTATGTGTTACAATATTGCTTCTGTTTTATGTTTTGGTTTTTTGGTCACGAGGCATGTGGGATCTTAGCTCCCCGACCAGGGACTGAACCTGCACCCCCTACATTGGAACGTGAAGTCCTAACCACTGGACCTCCAGGGAAGTCCCTGTTTCACTTTGTATCACATCTATGTGTTATAATTATTACTCCAAAATAGAACTGCTATACAGTCAATTAAACAATTTGGAGAAATGCTTTTTTTATGCCTCTGTCCCTATACTGCCCTACAGCCTTTCACATATATAATTCAAGAAAAGGTTAAGGATATTTTCTTGAGAAGAAAAAACAAAAGGAACAGTTGAAAAATTTTAACTCCATCTAACCATTCATGACTATACATGATAATGAAGGCAAAGAATAGAAGCTGTCAGGGAAAGAAAGTCTTGTAAAACTTGTATGGCTGGGGTAAACAAATCATGGCACAAGACGTGGGAAAAACAATTATAAAAAATAATTTAGAGCTAAAGAGGAACAGCAAAGGAAGACCAGCTTTTATTTTCTATACAGAGCTATTCAAACAAGTAAACTATGTTGTTTTTAGTAGGTTGAATGAACGGAAAATAAAGTTACACATAATTTTTGATATTTGGTCTTAATCAGCAACTCTCACTTCAAGGGCATGGCCTCAAACAAGGACATCAGTCTTTCTAGGCCTAAAGAGTATATGAGGAGCTATCTATAAAAATGAAGACAAACTCCAAAGGGTCCCACCCCCAAATACTCTCATAGCTCCACTTTGCTGTAGACTTTTAGTGTAGACACCGTATTCAATTTCCATGTAGATCTACCGACCTTATATCTGTGATAAAATGGTGTTAGGTTATTTGACAGCATTCAGAAGTTCTTTGTAATTTCCTGTTTTATTAGGTAGCAGTAGGGAAAAACATAACAATAATCAAGTATGGATACTTAAATGAAAGAACATTGAAAAGCTGGTGAACTTGGCTTTCTATAAAGTATGCCATGTAATTACCTTTTATTCATTCATTTCACAGTCTGTGTCCTATATTACTTAATTGCAAAAAAAAGAGCAGACTGCTCATGTGTACACTAACTGTAAGTGACTGAATGATCCTGTTCTCAATTCTTAAGAGAAAAAAAATGTTAATGAAGACAATATAAAGAAGGCAAAAATAGGACATAATCCACAAAAATATATACCGCCCTCTTAGAAAAACATGATTTAAGAACAGATAGTCTAAGAACTAAGTTAGTTAACTCCCACACTTGATCTTACTCGCTTTATTCATTAATTTTATTCTAAATTAAAAAAAATATTTCACATCAGATTCAAACATCTGCAAAGAAATATTAATGATGAAAAGCCAATTACTATAATCATTTGATGTGCAAGGATGGGAGCTCAAGAGTAGCAAATGGACATTTGCTAAAAGGCTGTTCCACTGAAACTTGAAAACAACCATGTTCAAGGTGATATGTTTTCATCCTCCATATATTAAAAATGGTCTGTGTTGATTTCTGTCTGAAACTGGTGATTACATGAGGAGGAGGACAATTTATTGATTTCATCTAAGAACTCAACACCAAAGTAATTTAAAAACCTAAAGACCTGCCTTTAGCCACAGAGATTATTCTTACTTCTGGTTCTTGTCAAGAAATATAATCATGATCTCTTTGATGCCCAAGTCTTTTAAATGTTTTATCATAAAATATAATATTCATGGCGGATCAGCTGAAGGATGTATAGTCCATTAATTTTTCTATAGCCTTAAAGTTTTTGCCTGGATTCTCCTTAGTCCATTAGAGACCTTGGAATAACTTTAGAAACTTGTACAATTTTTTTTCCGCGAAATGTACTTTGGTACTAGCACCCAGATATGCCATAATAAATATCTCTATGAATTTTATCGTCACATTTTTTTTTTGTACAGACATTGGTGAGGCCATCATCTTTTATTTCACACAGAGTGTCCTTTTATGAGACCCATGAAAAAAATTTTATTTACTTGTTATCCTCCAGAAAAGCTGTTCAGGGGACACTGTAAATATTTTAACTGACTGTGGTAGTTTTAAAACATGTGTGCAAATTCTTTGACATTCCTTCAATCTAATTTCCCTCTCTTGAATATGGCCTTGCTTTAGTGTCTCAGTTCTAGTCGGCAGAAAGTGACAGAAGTGATGTTGCATGATTTGGGAGGCTAGAATATAAAAAGCAACACAACTTCTACCTATCTCTTTCTCTTTCTCTTTCTCTCTCTCTCTCTCTCTCCCTTCCCTCCCTCCCCTCCCACCCTCATGCCTTGGACACCTTAGCCAACATATAGATGTTCAGCTACCTGAGCCATTATGCTGGAGAAACCACATGGAAGGACCATAGAGACAGACAGAGATGCTCAAGGAATGCCAACTGTTCCAGCCTCCACTCTTTGAGTCATCCTAGTATCAAGTGCCAGGTATTTGAGTGAGAAAATGCTGAGATGATTCCAGCCCCAACTTTCCACCTAAACTGGCTAATGCCAGGTAGTATAGAAATGAGCTGTCCACATTAAGCTCTGTCCAAATTACAAATTCATGTGCAGAATAAATGTTGTTATTCTGGGGTGACAGGAATAGTAATGGCACCCCAAAGATGTCCATATCCTGCTCCCTGGAGTCTACAGGTACGATAAGTTATATAGGAAAGGGGAATTAAGGTTGTAGCTGGGATTAAGTTTGCTTGAAATTAGCTGCCCTCAAGATAGGGAGGTTATCCTGGATTATCCAGGTAGGCTAATGTAATCACAAGGGTCCTTAAAAGGGGAGGAGTGAGGAAGAAGAAGAGAGTCAGAGGGAGATGTGAGTACAGAAGAATGGTCAGAGAGATGCAACATCACTGGCTTTGAAGATGGAGGTAAGGAACCATAAGCCAAGGAATGACATAACCTATAGAAGTTGGAAAAGGCAAAGAAACAGATTCTCTGCCAGAACCTCTAGAAAGAAATAGGGTCTTACTTGATTTTAGACTGATAAGATCTATGTGAGACTTCTTTCATCCAGAACTTTAAGACAATAAATTTGTGTTAAGTCACTAAGTTTGTGATAATTTATTATCGTAGCAATAGAAAACCATATACTCTTATTTTAAGCCTCTAAGTTTGGGGGGATTTCTTATCATTAATTCTATAATTGGAACAGGGGCCTGGCTTAATTCTCAGTTTTGGCCCATAGGAAGTTCAAACCCAATCAATGAGCCATCTTGGACCACTCCGCAGGACCTCATATCTCCACTCTAATTTTCCCTTTCTTTTGCTATGTTTTCTCCCTGGTACTATGCTTATTTTTTATATACTACCTCATATCCTTTTAGAACAGAGCCAGAAATAAATAAATAAGATTGACTAAAACAATATATTTACCATGACCTATCACAAGTAGTGAAATAGACAGAATGAAAAGTATCTTGTCTCTAGCAAAAACCAAACCAAACCTCTAAAGCAGATCAACAGCTATGGAGGGCATCAACACAAGACAGAAGCAAACATTTAATTTAATATTTTCTAAAATTAGAGAAATAAAGTATTTAACTCTTCTGTTTTTCAATTTAAGAACATGAAATAAAACTTCTTATCCAAACTACAATAAAAAACTATATATGTGTATGTATATGTGTACATGTATACACACACTTGATATATATACATTTCAGCTTTGTATTGTGTCTGCTTAAGAGAGTATAGAAAAAGAGACAAAAATCAGGGTTGACAGAGAAAGACATAGAAACAGAAGGAAAAAGGAGATGATTAGAAAAAAAAAAAAGTATGGTGGGGAGAGAGAGATCCTCACAGAGACACATAGGAGATAGTTAAACAGAAATTTAACAAAAAGAGGTACATTTGTAAAGAAGAAAAAGGCACTTTCATGGCATAATTAACACTCCCAGCATATGTCTTTTCTTGATATTCTTACTGAGGATTTCTGACATTACACTGGGTTTTAACACGATATCTCTCTCTCAACAATTACTCTGTAAACCTGGTGCATCTGGCCTTTCTCTGGTCTTCTCAACTTCAGAAACCAAGTTCCCTGAAGGAAGCTGAGCCTCTCCCAGTTCCTGAGCCAGAGGTAACCAGGGCAGACAGTGCAGAGTAGCGGCAACCACCTGACAACTAGGATCCTTCCTGTTGCTTTAGGTGACTCTTCTGTACTTGTCTGCTCCACCACCTGCCACCTGGCTGCAACCATCTTTGTATGGACCACATCCATGTCACTAGGCTTCTGCCTCCCTCAGTTGCCCTCACCTGCCCTTACTCTTACCTGCATATGTGGTCTGGACAACCCTTTAAATGTGTACCTCTGTCTCTCCTATCTACTTAATGGTACTGGCTGGAGTCCTGCTCCAAAACATATGCATCAAGCAAAGCCACTGTATGTAATGACCCAGCCATAGATTCCACCTGGCGGCAATTTTCTACTCCCTTTCAATATTATAATTTGTAATTTTGGACACCTTACTGAGATCTCTGTAATTTTACCCATAAAAGAAATGGCAGGGCTTCCCTGGTGGCGCAGTGGTTGAGAATCTGCCTGCCAATGCAGGGCACACGGGTTCGAGCCCTGGTCTGGGAGGATCCCACATGCCGCGGAGCAACTGGGCCCATGAGCCACAACTACTGAGCCTGCGCGTCTGGAGCCTGTGCTCCGTAACAAGAGAGGCCGCGACGGTGAGAGGCCTGCGCACCGCGATGAAGAGTGGCCCCCGCTTGCCACAACTAGAGAAAGCCCTCGCACAGAAACGAAGACCCAACACAGCCAAAAATAAATAAATAAATAAATTAAAAAAAAAAAAAAGAAATGGCAGAAGATTCTCTTATCTCTGCAGAGTCCCCTGATTTAGCAAAGCTATTTGCCTATTGGGAATCAATGTGTAAGGAGAACAAAGTCTTGGGAATTCTTAAGGATTGTATCTTTGACTTCTTTGTAACTCTGCAATGGTTGGTATTTAATGCCCACAAGATGTAAAGACTACTGAAATTGCTCTCATTACCATAATCAACACAACATGGAAAACTTGTGAAGCAGTGTATAGGATTAAGTAACACTAAGATATTTACCTCCATTTGAGAAAGTAAGGTCTCCTTTAATCTTGGACATCAATAGGAACTCCTCATTATCCTTGAACTAGGTTCACCCATGGTCACATAAATGCTGCCTATAAATTCTATTTTGTATCAGTAGAGTGCTTCCCAGTTTATAAAGCACTTGTACGTTAATCATATAGAATGAAGTCTCTTTCTGTTCTGGCTGTTTCAGTATAAGTACAGAGTATTATTTGGAGATGATGTGCTTCACTGAGCCTGCACTGAATTGTTCACGCAACAGCTGTAAATCAAGATTGACTTTTTGAACCTAACTTTGCATAATTCAACAAGTTCCTCAACATCTTTTGCCTAAGCAGGCTCATGACCTGTAAGAATCTGCAGAGCTAAATAACTACCCATGACTGTCTCAAAATGATTAAATAAAAAAGGTTTTGCGTTAACAAATCAGGAATGAGTCACTGTCTGATTCTTCACTGATCAAGAAGTGACAGAGAAGGTGCCATGTACAAAGAGAAACGTCATAGAATGACTGAATTGTGAATTTCTTCTAGCTCCCAAAAATAAGAAAATGACCACAAAAGGACGTGGTAGATGGGGGGTGATAACTGCTATTAAATACTGGTTTGTCAAGAGAAATATTTATCAGAGTCTTGGTGATGGATTTAGTCTTAGCTCTGGAGAAGTAAGCAGTTCTGGAGCTACTGAGTATACTGCTTTTAATCATTTCAATCTATTTAGGACTGAGCAAAGTAAATCAGAAACCCCATTAAGTCAATATATAGTTAGTAGGTCCTTCAACATCACACGAAAATAAAACTTCATTACTGTGCTGAAACCTTTATCTCCTTTTCCTCTGTAGTACAATTATTTGGAAAGATGGTGACCAACTCCTGTACCAACCAGATCCCTTCATTGTCTCCTGCTTCTTTTATCTTCTTTTACCAAGGTCATTATCCTTCCATTGTTACCTGGCCTTGGGAGATAGTAAACCTTTTGTTATCAATTGGCCCATCCTCAGGCAGCCTGTACCTGAAAAAGCTTTGTTGACACCACTCATGCCAGCAAGGGATAATGGTGATATCACCAGGAGGAGGAGAACAAATGTTCCTTTAGTTCTCACCACGTGTCAGACAATTTTTTCACATTTTTGTCACAAAAAACATAGAGTAGGTTATATTACTATTCTCTTTTTTACAGAGGAGGACAGTGAGGTTTAGAAAACTTATGAAACTTGCCAAGGGTCACAGGAAGTGACACAGTAAGGGCTTAAACTATGACTTAAAACCCAATGCACTTAGTCATCACACTAGTAATTTGCACTACTAGTCAAGTTTGAAGTCAAGTCAAGTTTGAAGTCATAAGATGAGATCAGAATCATCACCATGTCACTCTCACCATACTGAAGTATGTAATCATACCATGCTGGATGATAAACTCAGCCCTGTGCTTTCCACGTAAGCCAAATTATCTAGTATTATTACCTAGTTATTTCATATGAATGTATTTAGATCTTCAATTATATTCTAAGTTCATGAGGAGCAACAGCTACGTTTACAAATTAAAATTTCTTCTTTAGTGCCAAACACAGTGTTCTTCATAAAAATGGTCAGTATACAATGATTGAATCAACGGTATATTGTGTAATCTCAAAATACCCTCTGAGGGCCTTAAAGGGATAGGTTCCTGAAATCTGATGAGTGCAATTTTTCCAGGGAGAGGAGGTGCTGTGGGACAGAAACAAGTTAATGTGGTCCAGGGAAGGAAGAGGGTGGGGGGAAAAAAGGTGGGGCACTATGCTTAGGAAGAGCTCAGACAGACAAGCAGATGATGGAAAGTAGGGTATCAAGACTAGGATGAGAGCCCTGGGTTGGAAATACATAAGAGACATAGTTTATTTCATTCTGTGTTTTATAGGAATGTTCCAAGTGTTTCCTTGGGGACAAAGAAGAGCATCAGGAATTTTCCTGGCCTGAAACATATGGAAATGAAAGGATGTCACTAACCCCGAAGACAGGATGTCATTGGCAGCAGCAAGACTAACTCTTCTTAACTGAGTACAGTGTTCAGGTAATTTATACCTCATTTCCATTGACCCTTATTCCTGCCTAATTTATTCTCTCCTCCATCTTGAATATCCTTTCTCAGTAACCATTCCTACCATGTACCTAGTTGTTCAGACCAAAAGCCAAGCTAAGGAACTACCTTCCACTCCTCTTTCCCTCAGTCCCTATATCTAAACATTATCAAGTCTTTTGACTTGATTTTCAAAACATATCCAGACTCCTTCTACAGCAGTTTCTTTCCATTTCTTTTCTATCACCCTGGTTGAAGTTGCTATCGTCTCTTATCCAGATTATTATAGCCCCTCACCCCCACTACCTAACTTCCTGCTTCTATTCTTGCCCTCTCCTGTTAAGTCTGATATATACCAACCTCATCATCATTTAAACATATTAATCAGATCACATCACTCCTTTGCTTCAAACAGTCTAGGCTAGCACTGCCATGGCCCACAGGCTTTAAGTAGTCTGACCCTATCTCCTTCTCTGGCCTCATTCCACTACTCTCCATATCTTGTCATAGGACCCTGCTTTGCCTCCCTTATACATGCTGAGCTCATTAATACTTTAAGGTCTTGCCTTTCCCTCTACCTTAAATACATCAACCCTGTATCTTCGCAGGACTACTCCTTTCTATTAATCAGGTCTGGGTCACCTTCCCTGACTGCTTAAGTGCTCAAACACTCCTACTCTACTGAATCCAGTCAATGGATATCACCACACCCTCTTCTATATCTTCATAGAACCTACAGCTATCATTTATTTATTTATTAACTTGTGTATGGTCTGTCTGTATGTCCTATTTCTAGATCCCACTTCCTTATGTAACTGAGCAGGACCCAATGGGGCCTTCCCGGAACAGACCCCTTGCCCCAGGTCCTCCTCCTTCCTCTTGTCTGTAGAAAAACCTTAGCCTCTTAGGCCTTTCCCGAGTTCCAAAGAGTAAACTTAATCAGAGAAGTGAGAAAATGCAGAAGAAAGGAAAACAGTCAAGCAAGACAAAACAAATAGTTTAGCCATTAAACAAAGTCAAGGACCTTTAGCTCCTCTTCAAGGGCTATAGATAATATTCTGAGCCATGTCCTTCAAGGTGTTTTGCTGACACTGAAACCCCCACCAGGTGGAAGAAGTTAAGTGTGTGCTGCCCACAAGCACATAGACCCCAGACCAGGTGGAATCAGAAGGTTGATGGTGTTGACTCCTGATTACCTCACCACCAACCAATCAGAAGAATGTCCACAAGCTGATCACACACCCCACAACCCCCCTTCCTCACCCTGTCTTTAAAAATCTTTCCCCGACAGCCTTCGGGGAATTCGGGCCTTTTAAGCACTAGCTACCTGGACTCCTTGCTTGGTGCCTGCAATAAACACTGCACTTTTCTTCACCACAACCCAGTGTCAGTAGATTGGCTTTACTGCACGTGGGCAAGCAGACCCAAGTTTGGTTTGTTAACACTTACACCATAGTTCAGACAGACTCATGAGAGTAGGGACACTTACTAATTTATCCACATTACTTAGAACACCAGTTACATAGTAAGGCTCAATAACTATTTCCAGAATAAATAAATCACATGAAAAGTCTTTTGTGCTTAAGCCTTCTCTGAAATTGCTGCTTAAGAATTTACTTTAAGCGTGTTGAATACTTTCTTACATTCTCAGATGATAGCAGAGAAAATATCTGATATATTTGCCACAGCAAAAAAAGGGAGGATATGTCACCTATATTTTTCTTACACACATATTTTGAGTACTGTGGTCCCCCCTATGGGAATCTAACCTTAGAATTATAATGTAAGGATGAAAGAGATCATTGAAAAAGTGTAAAAAATTTCATGTTGCCTTTCTGGAGAATGCAATGGCATTTTCTAAAATGACATATTACTATACATGCCCTCAGTAATAAGGGGAACCTGTGAAAATGTTATTTCAGAATATTATATCAGGGAAGAGCTCTAACTCTCTTCACTTTTGCCACAGGGTTTTTAAGACTGCTGTTACCATGTTTACTTGAAACATAATCACAAATAAGAAGTGTGTGGAAACGACAGCTATATTAACTTTATCATGTACAGTTAAGTATTCCACACATTTGAAAGCACTGCTCCTTCATTTTCATAGTGTGTTCCCTAGAGAAATAGACTTGGAGGAAGGGCCTGGTGGAGACAGAGCTGCAGTAAACTTGAACGGTACAGTCAGATGCCCATAGACTGAAGGCAGGTAACGAGGCATTGATCAAACACTGGGTTTTCTGGCTCACACCACAGGGATCAGATGAAATATCTAGAAGTGCCCCAGGCAGATGACCCAAGGGAAGGTGTGTTTAAGTCCACAAGGTTTGTCTTTGCATAATTTCCACCTCATTTAAAGACATCCTCCACCCCACCTATTTCTCCCTCTACTCCAAGGTACTTTTCTCTGCAGTAGATACAAAAGGGAGAATTCCCTGAATTAAGCCTTCTTGTGATATCAGAAGAGAGAAATTATATGATGCTTTTGTAATAAGTATGTGCTCTTTAAACACAGGACTCTTAAAGGTTTTTTAAAAGCCTTCAGCCTCACTCTGTGCTTTTCATCTTGGATGCTGAAATTCCAGGCTGTATGATTATTGGTTCAGGAGATGTTTTCAGTCTTTCCTCAAATCTTCCTCCATGGATTAGGCTGTTCGGCCTCGACTATGTATAAGGCCAGCACTGGCCCTACAGGCTCTTTTTTAATAAGGAGAAAGAACAGATTCTCCCTCCTCAGACTTCTGTTCCTAATTAATGATGAAAACAAACAGAAAAAGCAAAGATGGAAAGAAATGGCATATATGACAAAGGTCCCCTCTCTGGCTGTGAATGCTGGTATTAAGAGGAGTGGGCCCCAGTCTGCAGGATGGGGGTGGAGAGACTCGCAGAGTGGGAGACTCCAGCTGAGAGAGTTACATATCTGAGGACAGGTTCAGAGTACTCTAAATTCCGGGAGTGACTTATAGCCCTGAGACTTAATGGCAAGAGTCTCTGTTGAATGATTCTAGTCGTTCTGACCCTGAGGTCAGGCAATTGCTCATACTGGACTATTTTACTTCCAAGATGGCAGTATCATTTGGTTCAACCACATACAGCTAAGTGTAAGAATGGGAGTGGGAAGAACGAGTTCACTTTCAGACTTGTTACACTTTGCAAAGCCAGTTCAGTTTAGCTCCTATAACCGGTCTCTCATTTGTGGAGGTACAAACTCATTTTATACTTTATCCTATGTCCTGGCAGAAGGGATCTTTGATGCTCTCATAGTAACTCAGCCTCTGGATCCTCCTTCGGTGATTCTTGTCTAAGTGTCAACTGTACCAACAAGGATGCATACAAAGTCCCTGCTGGTTTCTACAGGAAATCCACATACATTTGGATTTTAGAAAGGCTTATTAAAAACCTGGCAACTGGGCTTCCCTGGTGGTGCAGTGGTTGAGAATCAGCCTGCCAATGTAGGGGACATGGGTTCAAGCCCTGGTCTGGGAAGATCCCACATGCCGCGGAGCAACTCGGCCCGTGAGCCACAATTACTGAGCCTGCGCGTCTGGAGCCTGTGCTCCGCACCAAGAGAGGCCGCGACAGTGAGAGGCCCGCGCACCGCGATGAAGAGTGGCCCCCGCTCGCCACAACTAGAGAAAGCCCTCACACAGAAACGAAGACCCAACACAGCCATAAATAAATAAATAAATAAAAATTAAAAAAAAAACAAACCTGGCAACCCTAAGGAGTATCCTCCTGCCATCTGAGTAGCTCTCTTTATCTCACTGGCCCCCTTGACCCTTTCCCGTTCCTCTTCCTGCTCCTGTGCCCTCCCTTCCAGGCCTACTCCAGATCTGTCTCCTTCTTTTATGGTATCAGTTCAACTCTTCCTGGCTCATGATCTCCCAATTTCCATGTTATCATCTATTAGGCAGATAGCAAAACAATTCAACAGGATCTACTCTCTCAAAATGCAGTCCGAGTTATCAGTACATGAGTCAACACACATTTATGGCCTATTAGTCTACTTATCTGTGGTCAGCACTATGTTAGGTGCTAGCAGGGAGGGAATCATATTAAACAATGGCTCCAAAAAGCCTCATGGCTGAGGAATTCAGTCTGGTTGGGAAGGCAGACATTTCATTAAAAAAGCAACTCGGTCAAGGGACAGGGGATATTTTGACATTTGTGACATCTGTGACATTTTTGGAGCCAGACTGACTGAGAAGAAATAAGACAGGAAACACATATCTTTACTGAAAAGATACAACCAATGAACACCTTACTTTAAACGAAACAACAAGAAATCCAAACAGTCCCTCTAATACAAATTCATATATGTATGCCAATTATGGCTTACACATTTGAATAAAGTAAGTGCTGATGGAGTTTTGATCAAAAAAATTATTATTTCTTCTAATGGAAAAGAGGAAGAATATCCTTAAAATATAATACTTAGTTCCTACTAGAAGATGAGATAGCAGAGAGTGAGACAGAATGGAGAGCTAAATGTTAGATGATTTTATATGCAAATCACTTTCCTTGAATCTATGAGGAAGTCTAAATATACCACTAAATTTAAGCTTCCGATAGTACAGATTCTGCAACTGGCATGGAGGTTACCAAACCACTTCACTCAGGAACACACAAATGATAGTCAGGGATTCTTTTATTTGCTCTTGAAGAGCAAAGCTTACACTGCTAGATCCTCTAAGCAAAAAAATGCTTAAGAGATGGAAGAAAGCTTAGAGCCTTGGTTTTCAACCCTGGTTACATATGACAATCCCTCAGGGAGAGCTTTTAAAATGCTGGATCCTGGGGCATCACCTCCATCGATTTGGATTTAAATGGTCTGGCATGGAACCCAGCCTTTTTTTTTTTTTTAAATGTCCCAGGTAAGCTCTTAAGAATTACAGATTCCTGGGCTCCATTCCTGAGTATTTCCAATTCAGCTGATTTGAAATGACTTCCAGGAATCTTTGTTTTTAAAAGTGTCCCAAGAATCCACCTGCCAATGCAGGGGACACGGGTTCGAGCCTGGGTCCAGGAAGATCCCACATGCCACGGAGCAACTAAGCCCGTGTGCCACAACTACCGAACCTGTGCTCTAGAGCCCACAAGCTACAACTACTGAGCCCATGCGCCACAACTACTGAAGCCTGCGTGCCTAGAGCCCGAGCCCCGCAACAAGAGAAGCCACCTCAGTGAGAAGCCCGCACACCGTAACGAAGAGTAGCCCCCTCTCAGCACGACTAGAGGAAGCCTGCGCGCAGCAACGAAGACCCAACGGAGCCAATAATAAATAAATTAAATAAATTTTAAAAAAAAACCTTTAACAAAAATTTTTTTTAAATAAATAAATAAAAGTGTCCCAAGAGCTTCTGTGCTTAACCAAGTTTTAAAAACCACTGATCTAATGCAGAATTGCAGAAAGTAGAGTTCGTTGGTTCCAAAAGCGTAAAGCTAGTACACAGTGGTCAAAATGTAATGTACTGGGAATCCTTTTGCTATCGGACAAAGGCTGTCCTAGGGCCCCTGAAGGCCTCATGATTTCCTGGGTTACTGGGAAAGTAATGTTCACAACACTATGAAGCAGTAAGTAAGCCTCCCCTTCTTGAACCCTCAGCTCTAAATAGGTAGACCAAACGACTTCTCCTCTGTCCCTACTTAAGGGAAGACAAAGCTATCTCCCTCTAGAAAAGCATGCCCACAATAAGCAGCCTTATAAACAGGCATTAAGGTACAGCTCAGTGATTAAATAAAGTGTGGGCATCTCACTGTACTCATTGTATCAACAGAGAATGATCTAGTGGGCTGTTACTGAATAGAAAAGCTGCCACCCCAAAAGCATAAGTGCAACAAAACAAATTTTACACAGAAAAGACCACTGAGAGTTTTGACACTGACACTCAACAGAGGGGAATCTTCTGCTGAATTTTGTTGAAAGGTGAAACAGAACCTGACATTATAAATTCAATTGGACAAAATAGTAGTACTACATTATGAGCCCACAATTGGCCCATAGTCTTATTTGGAAATAAAGGAGATCTAATTTCAGAAATATCACAGTGGAGTAACCATCAAAAAAGTTAAAAATAACATAAATATTGTGTAATAATATAGACAAATAAAATTTCACATATGCATAGTTGGTGGTTATTCATTAGAAATCACAAAATTACAGTATCTCAGGAATACAAGGGTCTTCAGAGATTCAATTGCCCATCAACTCAATAGAACAAAGGACAACTGTGGTGAAATTTACAAATTTCCAACGAGTATCATCTGATCCAGCTAGACTAAGGGTTAAGGGAGTTGAATAACCTACCCACATTAATTCATTAGCTAGCTACATAAATGTGGGCAAGTCACAAAACTTTTCAGGTTTCGATTTCCTCATCTATGATATGAGTGAACTGAACTTGATTTTTGAAATTCTTGGATCCAGTTATGCAAATGTATATCACTAAGTTTTAGTAACTTAGTCATTAAACAAAGAAGACAAACATCTTTAGATGTGTTGGCCCACCCAGCAGGTGACCTATAGAAGTCTGACATCCTGGAGTAACTCTCCTGACTATCAGGAAATGCCTCAGGTGTTATGAGAAAGAAAAACCACAAGATTATATTTTAGAGTACTAGATGGCTTAGGGAAAAAATGGAAGAACTTAGAGAGTCTTTCTGACTAATATGCTTATAAGCGGGGTTTTAATCATGACCTTATCACATGTTGACAGTGTGCTACATGAAGAAAGCAGACCTGATAAAATACTTAGGGGACCAATCATCACTGTTGCCATTCATCCAGCATGACAGAGGAAACTGCTACTATGGAGAATTACATTCAGCATAATCAGTGATAATGCTGTCTTTAAAATGGAAATCAGAACCTAGAGTAACAGCCCCCTTTTAGATTGAATGCATCTCTCAGAAGAGTGGTTTGTGCATGTCTCATCTCCAACACAAGTAAAATATTTCATTTTATCCAGAAGCCTACTGGGAGAAACATCCCATTTTCAGAGATATTCTGTTGATGACAGTATTATGGCTACACAATATATCAACTGAAGCACCACCAGACAACATGCCACACAATGTACGTTGCTCAGCATAATGTTTCTAAATCTTCGTTTATTTGCAGCTTTTGTGACTGTCTGGAAAAACTATTGATGGTCTCAAATATCTTCCTATTCTCTGGTGGTCTTTGGAATGAACAGTGTCTGTGATCCTTTTGCTCAACACTGCAAAAGAGATTTTTTTAGTTATGATTAAGTAATAGTTTGAAATTCTCATAATTATATTAACGCATTTAAGTATACAGTCAATGCTTAATTTATTGGTGATAATTCTATTTAGAGAATAAAAGAGGACACTTATTGTTCAAAGAGAAAAAAGAGCTTTCAACTTGTGAGTAATTGAAATAAATCACAATTTGGTTTTACTTACTGCATTCGTTCCCCACAGGCTTAATTTAAACACCTTTAAGCTTTGAAAGTTTTTCCTGTACGCCTTCCTCATTGAGAAGGTAAAATCTAAATCTTAAAAAGTGTTTCATCACAGAGTCTGTGCACAATAGAATACAAAGGAAAACATAAACTCAATTCAATAACTGAATGTATCTGCAGGTTTCTTAGCGTCCAACAGTGAGGCAACAAATTCTAATTCATTAGGTTTATTTTGTTCCTCTTCCGTCACAGAATTCTGAGTGCACTGTTGAGCTCAATTTTTTTGTTAAAATGGCATAGCTACCCGTTAGTAATTTTTTCAAAAAATCATAACTTGTTGAAAAGACTTAAGAATAAGTTCAAAAACACCACTACTGAATATTAAATCTGTTTTATCAGTTTTGTTTTGGTGCACAGAATCTGTTGGTAATCAAATAATTTTTTAAAAACCTGTGGGTTACTCTGGATTATTTTTGTGGATAACATGACAAATTCTACTTCCAAGGTATAAATTCACTGTTTATTTTCACTGATAAATTGTATTTCATTCAAGAGTTAGGTTTCTTGCAATAAATATTAACATAATTAACATAATGTTAATAAATATTAACATAATGTGGGAAGATCTTATAATTTTTCAATGGACTAGGAATCCTTGACATCCAAATGCTGAACTGAAATTGTAGAATAACTCATTAGGAAACAAGCAATAGCAGTGTCAAGATTTACAACAAATATACTGGATGTGTTCTAAAAATTAATATTAAGCTGCTATGCTTGGCTTAATTAGTTTTCTTCTTCATTTTCAAAGCATATCTGCCTGGTTTTATGAAGTTGGTCTCCAATCCCCTCTCCTACAAACCTGTTTAATTAAAGTTTAACGGCTGTGTACACTTTAGAAACAGAATAATGATTTTTCTCCCTTGAAATACTTAATCCTTTCCTAAAATATGATCCTTCTGAATATATATTTAAAAAGCAATGGACGTGGAATAGTCTTCCAAGAGGAAAACACTGACAGATTAGGGTATCAGCACCATATATTCAGTGGGTAGACAAGAAAGTAATTCACAAGCCAGAAAATCCAAGGCCCGCATGGGGCATGAGCAGATCTCTTCTTTCAGAAATAAAATGAGAGCTACACAAAACAACAAATAAGTAAAAAGAAAATTAAATAAATAAGCAGAAGGTAAAAAACACTCTAAAATATAATATTTAATGGGTTTTGTAAGATTTCTGGATATGACTCTACACATCCAACACCCAAATAGCATGACTAATAAGGTAACACCAGCTATTTTGATCAGCATTACCACTTTATCACCACACGTGCAAATATTTATTAAATAATTATATATGTGTGTATAACATAAATTTCTGAAACGATGACAAGAATTAGAGGACAAATAGCCGTGATGAATCCTTGAATAGTACACCTTTACATGTGAAATTAAAAAATAATAATACAAAAATCTGTTCAGGTATCAGTAGCAAATGCATACAATTTCACACTATCAGCTTTCTCTCCTCCAAGTGTTCTTGCCAGCATACCGAAGTGACCACCGTGGAGGCAAGTATCACATGTATTTTTAGGCCCTTCTGATAGATCCTTAAAAAGAGTCTGATTTCACCTCACACCCTGCCATTGTGCTCTGTTTGTGGTGCACATTCAATTAATGTGTGTTGAAGAGGCACATTGATGCAAGAGCAAAACCAATTCATTTACAAGAGAAGAACTCTAAAAGAGGCTTTAGTAGAGCATGTTATTGTTCAAAATATTTGCTTCCCACCCCTGAGGAATGGTTGTATATACCCACCCTGCTGAAAACAGGCGTGGCCATATGACTTGTTTCGGCCAATGACATGTGAGTAGAAATGATATGTGCCTCTTCCAAATAGAAGTGTTAAGGTCCGTCCCATGGTTGCACCATGCTTCCTCTTCCATCTCCCCTGTGACTATAAATACCCTGTCAGCCTGAGTCCCTAAGGGAAGGAATCACGGAGCAGAGCTTCACGCAGCCGAGTGAGAAAAAAGCTATTACAATAAACCATTGAGATTTGGGGGTAGTTTGTTATCACCAAGTAAGTCAGCATAAGATGACTGACACAGGGCCTGTGCAAAAGCCTTTTCAATAATAAGCAAGCACATCCTCATGCCTCTTGCTATGCAGGGACAATCCCTGCAGCACTGATGCTGCTGGAGAGAGTAAAGGAAAACAGATGGCTGGGACTCATGTTCTTTACCACTTGCTTACTTAACCTTCAGCAACATGAAAAACTAATGTTCAGCAATTTAGAGAGTTTACATTTTTAAAGATAAGGAGTTGGGACTGATGCTAATTGGACTAAGCTGAAATATTTCCAGAATAAATAGAATCATTTCACAGAGTGAGAGGCAGGATTGAAGTTTTATAAATATTGCACAGGAGCCTTCTGCAGTCATTAAATATGACAAATCCTTGCTGAGCACATGTCTCAGTATGCTAGATTTCAGAAGACTGGACCCTGCTAAATGCTGGGCTCCAGAAATGAGTTGTTGCCCTTGACTTCAGGGTGCTCACAGGCAGAGAGACACATGTTCAAATGGCTGTAATACAATTAGATGCATTGTACACCTGTAAGATCAATAAAGTACTATGGCAACAGAGAAGAGGACAATTATTTCTGTCAGAGAAAGGGTACAGGATTTTGTTAAATGGGTCGGGGATGGGGAGGTCTGCCAAGCACAGGATAACATGTGAGTGTATGTAGAGAAGCAGCACATTTTTTAGAAGTCTGGAATAATAAAACTCCAGTACACTGTGTGTGCGCGCGTGTGTGCACGCGTGAGCACATATACAGTTATCCTTTTCTTTTTAATTGTTCCAGAGTGTTTTATTTTATGACTGTACCATCATGTCCTTAACTATACCGATGTACCTTTAGAAGGCTGCAGTCTTTTGCTATTACAAACAATGATGCCTTGGACACACTCCTTTTCACTCATGTGCAAGTCCATCTCCAGATGAATTCCTAGAAAGGGAATTGCTGAGTAGAAGTTACCCAGGCAAAAACAAAACAGTAGGAACAAGACAAAAGGAAGGGTGCTTCCTGCAAATGCAATGGTATGTGAAAAGGTGCATAACTGCCATGAAACTGCAAACTACCAGGGTGGCTAGAACTTACTGGAGAAAATGCAGCTGGAGAGACACTCAGGGGTCATCAGATCATGAGGGGTAGTACATGCCGTGCTCCTGAGTGTGGGAGGCATAATAAGACTAACATTTTAATGAAGTCATTCTTGTGGAAGTGTGGGGGATGGATTGGCAAGGGTCTAATAGGGTAACCAGTTAGGATACAGGCACAGTAATCCGGGAGGAAATAACAAAGGCCTGGTAAATCATCTTTTGGGCACTGTGAAAGAAGCTTCTCCCTTGCTTGCCTCTTGTGCTTTCTCCTCTTGGGCACATCACATCCAAGGCCAATGTCTAAGATGCCTCAGGGTAAAGCAGCAGCTGTAGGGAATGACCCAGCGCTGGGATCCACCCTTCTACCCTGGAATGGGGAGAGATTCTTTGGGTGCTAATCCATCTACAAAAAGTTAGGTACGGACTGCTTCCTTCTTTTCTACAAAAAAATACCTATTATAGAATTTAAGAGCTGGAACACATGTCAGCAATCTTTGAATCTCATTTAGTCCAAGGGTCCTCAAATTTATTGTGAGCTGCTTTCCATTTTCCTAAAGGTGTGAGACCCTAGGGAGGTTATTACAAAGAAAGCGGAAATGAATTCCTAAAACCTGACACTGATGTTGTCATCTGGAGATCACACTTTGAGAAACATTCTGCTAGAACAATGCCACCCTCCACGTGGTAGCTGTGTTGCCTATAGAAAGTACATAGACATATGTATGGTCTTCTACAATACAATGTTTCTAGATTTTCATAGCTTTAAAATATTGAGAAAAACATGTTGGAAACTTTATAGTGAACTCCCATTTCTCTATATTCATTAAACTCATAGATTAGCATTAACACACTAATAGCGTTAACTCATAGTAGATAAATGTATAAAAGTTATTTCAAAGAATTCAGTTTCTAAAGTTCTACATTTTGGACCTTTAATCGTCAAAATAAGATGAAATAACTTAAAAAAAACTTATCTCCTTAAATAATCTATGAGAACGAATTAAACTAAAAGGCAAACCACAAACTGGAAATATATTTGATCTAAATATGACAAGGAGCTAACATACATAATATATTCAGACTGAGAAGAAAACATTTACTACCCTTTTAAAATGGCCAATTCTGGAAAAGACAGTTCTTAGAAAAGGAAATGAAAGATTAATAATTGTATAAAATATTCATTCTTTTTAGCAATAATAATAATAAATGAAAACAACAATAAGAAACATTTTTTTCACTTTTCTAATTAGCAAAGACTAAAATGATGTTAATACTCATTGCTGGCTCAATGCACAGTGAAATTTCCATACCTTGCTAGCAATGTGAAAAGTAAAACTTTCATACAAATTTTCTTATATACTCTTTGATTCCCTCCACTTTATAACTAAGGACACTGCAAGTTTTAATAAAAAAGCATGATTTTTTTGAAAGTCCCGTGAGAATACTAGAGCTCAGAAACATTATAAAGTTAGGAGTCATTTCAATTCCCATCGTGCAGTGAGCATTTGCTTGATTTTAATGATAGCCGTATTAGATTTAGAATTCAGGCTTGATTTACATAATCCCCCAAAGACGGTACCAGAAATCCATTAAAGGTCACCTTAGTTTCCCATACATATACCAAATTCTAATCCGCTCATTCACTCCCTCTTCTATTATCATATTCCACGCTTCTGTAAAGCCTACCGCTTATTATACTTTCATCTCAAACAGAAAATCCTTCAGTTTGGCTTTCCATCTTACTAAACTCCATTCCAGTATGTATTACTTACTCCTCTTCATGTTAGAGTAAACGATTAAATAGCCATTTACTTTTTGATGTAAAATTACATCAATTATGTAAAATTGAAATTCAGACTGCAGAAATGTTCCTTGGAAGTATCAATACACCTGGAGGTGCAGGAGCGTGGGACTCAGTGTTTATCACTTCCTGCTCCAGGCTGCATATTAAAATCAGGTATCGCATAATAGTCAGGAAGTAGAATTTATTTGTGTAATAAGCAAAGTAGAAAACCTCCTGGGTTCCCAGGTGACAAGTTGCAGAAGCCTGAATTTAATGACTTGCTATTCATCATAAACCAAACATACAAGTTTCATCACACAATTTCCCCTTCTGAAAGAAAATATCAACAACAGTCAGGCTCCTAATAATTAAGAACTTTTTAATTATTTTCACTCCGATTCTCATTTGAATCACAACAAGGATGATCAATTTCAAAATCTTATTAGTTCTGCTAGCATGAACCATTCAGATTCTCACACAGGATCACTCTGCAGTAAAAAAACTAGGAAGACACTCCTTTTTTTTTTTTTTTTTTTTTTTTTTTTTTTTGTCCACGCCACTGGGCATGTGGGATCTTAGTTCCCTGGCCAGGGGTCGAGCCCACACCCCCTGCAGGGGAAGCTCGGAGTCTTAACCACTGGACCGCCAGGGAAGTCCAAGACACTCCCTTTTTAATGAGTAATTTATAATTAATATTTCTGATAAACAAATATTTTCCAATTTTATAAAACTGCATAGACTTTAGTGTCAAAATCAACATTTTAAGTATGGGAATAATTACTGCTTGTGATTATGATGCTATTATACACATAGGTATCTATCATAATGAGTTAGATAACATTTGAATATTTTCCATAACACAATGAAATGAACTGAGGAACTAAATTACTTAAAGGAAATAGATCCCCTAGGTTACTAGCTCCTTCTCTGGACTCTCAGTTTGGTCCAGCATAGGCAGACTGAGCTAAAATAAAAGCCAAAAGATAATTGGAGTTCTATGTTGGGCTTATAAGATGAGATATAAATAGCATGAGGGTAATATTCTGATACAGAATTTTTCCAACTGCAGGGCTGTTCCTTTTGTATTAAAAGAAACTATTTGGGCAATGAAATTTATTCCACTCTTTTATGAGCATTGTGACTGCTCTCCAGTGAAGATGTTTTGCAAGGTTCCTATAGTATAATAGCTCTTCCCCATCCAGCTCAAGACAGATATCTTCATTGTACAGGTCCACCCATGTGGCTTCTAGCAATTCCGCAAAAATCTCAAAGTAGCAACTCAGTATTTTCTCTCCCACTGCCCTCTGCCTCAACCAACATATAATCAAAGAACCCATGGCTTTTAGGCTAATTCTTCTCTTCTATTTAAACTATTGGCCAGGACTAGAAATAAGTTTTGTATTTTCCATTGATTTCCAAGTTAAGGGAATAAAAGTAGATAACACAGACCAAGGATTGGCAAACTATGACCTATGGGCCAAATCTAGTCCAACATCTGCTTTTGTAAATAGATTTTTATTACACCACTCATTTTATATATCACTGAGAGTTGCTTTCTTGCTACAATATCAGTATAGAGTATTTTTGACAGAGACAGTATGGCCTGCAAAGCCAAAACTATTTATTATGGGCCTTTTACAGAGAAAGTATACTGATCCCTGCTGTAGGTATAATAAGAAACAAATATCACAATTGTGAAATATCTTGCCAACAGGTAACAATGTGCAGGAGGAAGCAGGTCAAGATCCCAAAGATATAGTATAGCCAGCCTTTGAGTACTTGCATGGAAAGTTTTAAAAGTGTTTTTTCTTCCACCTCTTGAATTCACTAAATATGGAGCTATGTCTTAACCTAGCAGTACAATCAAATTATTTCAACAATGACAAAAAAATGATCATCTAAAATGGGCCAGACATTCTGCTAAGCTCTGGGTTAGCTCTGTGCTAACCAAATTATATCCATTATTTCATGTAGAATATTAAATTAAATTACATTAAATTTTGATAGTGTGTTGAAATTCACAAAGGATTAGTGCATATATTAATTTACCTCATTTGGTCTTCAAAATAACCCTGAAAATAGAGAGATTTAAAAAAAAAAATCAAAACTCAGAGAGGTCAGTAACTTTCCCAAGATGACCTAGCTTGTAAGAAAACAGAGCTGAGATTGAATCTCCTATTATCTTAGCCCAAGTGTAACATTCTTCTACTTTATCATGCTATCCCTTATTGTTCTTAGGCATCTTTATAAAAAAGATACTTTTATAAGAAAAAAATTAACAAAAATTTTAGAGCAACCACAACTAATTAAATCAATACGTCAAACACATCTGCTCCCTACATGAAAATCTTCCTTCAAACATTTTAAAGAGAAACCACGGTCAATGTTAAGTTTAAACAAGGTTAGCTGAAATTGCACAAAAATAGAAGAACTATCTGTTCCTTAATTATTAAGTAATTATTCAGGCTGAAATATTCTTGAATCTTTCTGGCATGCTTCTTAAGCTTAGTTAAAAAGGTATTTTAAGACAATCTTTTTAGTTTCCTACTGAGATAATTATACTTATATGTCTTTTCAAAATATTTGACAGACTTACATTACTGTGAGCAGAGGAAAAAAAATCAATATTTAGTTCAAAGAAGTGTACAAAAGTTAGCATTTGTCTATATTTTAACTTGGAGTCCACAACTTCAGAGAGTAATATGACTAAGAAATGTAATTAAGCCAGCAGCAAAGAAGGCTAATACACGAATGCAGCAGCCAGATTCAGATGTGATGTACTTCCTGCTAGGAAGAAATCAGATTCCAAAATAGCACTTCACATAATCTATCTGGGGGAGGGGGATGAGACTAATGGCAGAACCAAGGAGCAAAGTCCCAAAGCCAGCCCAAGAAGAGAGAAAAGGAGCTTAGTGAAAAGCATAAAGTTAGAAACTGACTACTATCTTCTAAAGAGAAACAAGGAAATGTGGACGAGGATGGAGCCAGATCACAGCATCCTGCTAGGCTTTCTGTTGCAAAGATTTTCCCAAATTAAGCTAAGCCAATGGGTTTCCTACCTGAAGCACCCCAGTTATTTCAGCCCATGAACTACCCAGAGAGGCCATGACAGTGCTAATATTTCCTTTTAGATATGGCGAGTTTAGTTTGAAGAACATTAAATAATGAGGATATCAGTTAATATTTATTTTCATGTTCTCCCCTCTAATTTTCTATAAATGGTTTTGTCTAAATCATAAATCATTGCTACCCAATAATACGCCTGTGGTATCTTTGTGTACGTTACTCCTAGGACTATTACTTATCATTTAGGACTTACTAAATAAGCAATTCTGGAATTGTCATGTTTACAAATAACTACCTAGTATAGACATATGAGTATACTAGTATAACATAACATACACGTTGGGAAACATAAATACTTACAGATATATCTCAAGTATATATTTTTCTTTATGGAGTATTCAAGGAAAATACTGCTGAAAGATAAATATTTGACAAATCCTTTCAATATCCTACTATGAGACACAGATTAGAAGGATATACGGCAGATATACCTCTGGGAATTCAATTAGGGCTAAGAGAAAAAGGGACCTTTCCTTTTTTCTTCATACGCTCCAGTATTGTTTGAATTTTCTGTACTAACCCTGTATCACTTTCACAATTAAGGAAGAGGCTGGAGATGTCCTCTTCATCTCAAACTTCGACCTGAAGGTTGTCCCCAATACAGCCCAACTCCTCAGGTCGACCAGATGCTCCTCCTCCAATGTTCCAGGGACCTTTGGTACATCTCCATGGTGGCAGTTCTTTCATTACATTGTATTTTTTGTTTGTTTGTTTGTTTGCTATTTTTGTTGTTTTCATACCAAACTGTAAGTTTTAGAAGGCAAGGACTACCTATGGCTTTTTATAATCTCAGAATTCTGCAGTGTCTAGCATATAGTAAATACTCTAGGCACTCAATAAATGATTAAATCATGATGCCTACTAATAATAATATCTAATATTTACTGAACACATACTTATGTGCCAAGCACTGTGCTAACCAAACTATATTCACTATTGCATGTAATTCTCAAGAAAACTCTATGGAGTATGTACTATTATAGTTTCTATTCACAGACAGATGAGAAAAATTAAGTTTAGAGAATTAAGTAATTTGGCAAAGTAACACAATAAGAAACAAAACTGGGAAATGAATCAAGGAAGTCTGAATTCATAGTTTGTGCTCATAACTTCTACATCATAGTGAATGAATAAATGAATGAATAAATGTGGAAGAGTTTCATATCTAAAGAAGACTCCTCTTCAAGAGACAAGACGACTAAGGTAGAAAATGAAACCAGAGAACCACCGATGGGGGTGGGGAGAATACCACAAGAATAGATGCTATCATTATTGGAAAAAGCAATTCAATCTAAATATTCTAGTAACTTCCAGCAAGTACTGCATCCTCCTAGGTGGAGGTATACATACTATGTTTCATGTAGTACCTCTGGAAATCTCCCTATATTGCTAAATTGATTACAGAAATGATCTCAACTTTAGAAAACCAAAATCAACATTTCTATATGTAAACTTAAGGTAACTATCACTTTGATAGTTAGAAATACCTATTGCTAGGGCATAGAGCTTTTATTAGCAATTCCATTTTTATTCATGGATATAGCAGTAGTGTGATAAATAATCATTTACAACTATGTAAAAGAAAGAAATATTTCCAAAAAGGTATGGGTTACCTACCAATCCCTAATTCTTGATTAAAGAAGAATTAAAATTCTTTAGCAAGAAGGAGGTAAAAATGTCCAGAATATATTCATAATTTTTCAGGTTCACATCAGAGGGAAGATGATGATTTTTCACAAATGTCTCTTATTTAGTGGTAAATAAACCCTTAGACAGACTCTGGGACACTTACTTTCACAATTCAAGCCCTTACCTATTAACTAACAGCACTGGTTAGATCCTAAGTACTAAGCAAGGATGTGCCACGTTATTTTGCTTTGGAAAAATTCAGGGTTCAAATTAAACCAGGCTAAAGGGCCTTAGAGCATTCTGAAAACTTGCTGTTCAAGTTACCAACAGCTAGGACCCAGTGTGTAAATATCCTTCCGTCCTCAGAAGCAACCGTCTATCTGGCTCCCATTTGAGAATTATAAAATAAAACCATTATTTTCCATGCTCTAAAACATTGCCTTCACCAATCTTTATCAGGGTCCTGGACACAAGCTTCTTTTCAAGTTTCTTTTTCATTCTATCCTTCCTTTTAGGACAGATGCATTCCTAATTACTAATCTACCAAAAATGCCATAAACCAATGCATGGTCTTCAAAGAGAGCCATATAGACACATTAGACTTCTATTATTCAGAGCTACTGCACCAACCATAAAAAGAAGTTATTAAACAGGCATCATTTTTAGTTCTACTGGGGAAAACTCAATTTAGTTCTCTTTTTCTTCCTATAAAGCTTCATCATTTGCTAGAACATAATATGTTCCAACCATCTGTGGTAGGTTAATATCGATTTCCCTATCTTCAATAGCGCATTTAAGATCAACAGGCTTTAAAATGTTTAATTTCTAGTGATTCAATGGAATTTTTTTTTTGCTAATAACAAAGTTATTTTTAATAAATCAGGATGTTTTGACATTTTACAAAGTAGTCTCCGGACTTGAAGAGGAATTATTATTTAAATATTTTGCAGTGAGAGAAGTCTCATGATTCTCTACCTCAGACTACTTTGCAATATCAATACTTGTGAGAGAAAGTCTTGCACTGTACTTCACAGCAGGAAAATCACTGTGCTGTGAGCACAACACCATCGATCCCACCAGACTTAATTCCTCCTGGAGGCCACAAAGTGATTGTTTTCTATGAACACTTCTTGGAATTCTCCTGAACAAGGACGGCCACAAACAAAACAAAATCAAATTATGTGAAGTGAATTAGAAAGTAGATTACATTTACTGCTAGGGTGACCATTTGGTGCAGTTTGAGCAGTTCAGTTTATGCTGATTATTCCTATGTAATAATATCATCCCCTTTCACTCTCGAAAGTGTCCTAGCTTAGGTGATGAATTATCTGGTTTCCCTCTTCACTGGAGACTAAAAAGACTATTCATTTACTTCATTGAGGTTGCTAACTACATGGAAGCCCAGATTCCAAATGTCTGTAAAGTGTATTTCATCAGGGACGAGGAGAAATGATGCTAGATTTCATTTCTGACTGGGCTGACAAAATCTGTGAAACAAAAATACAAGTGTCCCAATAAAAAATGCTGATGCCTTCGAAATTTCAACTGCAGTTGATTCATATTGACTTGCTGCAGTTTAGTGCTTTGTATTCATTTTATGCTTTTCTAAAACAGGGCTTCTCTGTGAGTCATAACAAATTAATGAGAAAAAGCAAATAACTATGAAAAACATTTTGGTGGAACTAATGGGTCTAAATATTACTTTCATTAGCTTTTGACTGTTCATGTTATAGATAAGTATCCCCATTTGGGTTAACTTTATGACAATAACTAACATTCCTAGCTAAGCTATCCAGAGACTCAAGCAATTGCCTTGTGATTTTAATCAATGTTGACATCAAGAGAGAACATTTGGACCCCTGAAAGTCTCCTCTTTTACTATATTAGAAACAGTCATCTGAATTCTTTGAACAAATACTTCAACTCTACTTTTCACCTTGCCAATATAATCATAATGATGGTGATTACAAATAATTTGACTACTTTTATGAGTCACTCTGAAAATAATAAATCGAAGTAGTCATCATTCATGTCATAAACAAGGACACTTTACTGTTAGAAGAAGCTAGATGTGATTTTTCTCAAGAGAAAAATACTTTGACCAGTTACTTGGGTCAGATTGCCTTGCTTTAACCTATTCTCCTCACAGCAGGCAGAGTGAGTCTCTAAAAACACCAATGCAGACCTACTAGAGAATGGACTTGAGGACACGGGGAGGGGAAAGGGTAAGCTGAGACAAAGTGAGAGAGTGGCATGGACAGATATACACTACCAAATGTAAAACCGATAGCTACTGGGAAGCAGCTGCATAGCACAGGGAGATCAGCTCGGTGCTTTGTGACCACCTAGAGGGGTGGGATAGGGAGGGTGTGAGGGAGGGAGACGCAAGAGGGAAGAGATATGGGGATATATGTATATGTATAGCTGATTCACTTTCTTATAAAGCAGAAACTAACACACCATTGTAAAGCAATTATACTCCAATAAAGATGTTAAAAACAAACAAACAAAACACCAATCAGATCATACTGCTCCATGGCTCAAAACTCTCCACTGGCCTGCCATCCCACTAGAATAAAACACCTGCCATCCTTACTATGACCCACAAGGTTCTGCGAACCTCTCAGACCTAATCTTCTACCTCCATTGTCTTCCTTCCCAAAGGTGCAACATGCTGGCTGGCGTCTTGCAATTCCTCAAACTCACCGAACGTGTATCCATCTCAGAATTGCATTGTTATTCCTTTGGGCTGAACTGTCCTTCCCCAGATTCTAGTATGGCTCTCTTTCCCCTCCTCTCCCTTAATTTAGAAGTCTGCTCAAATATCTTCTCATTAGAGAAGTTTACAGTAAATATCCTACCTAAAATAGCAATCCCAGACCCTACCATCACCCTACACATCCTTTCCTACTTCATTTTTCTTCACAGCACTTCTAGCTCATGACATTGCATTATGTGTTATATGTTCGTCTGTTTATTATTAGCTTCCAACCACTAAAATGTAAGCTCCAATGAAGGCAGAGACTTTGTCTCTTTTGTTCAACTACGTCTCTCTAGTGTCTGGACTAGTGTTCTAAATGAATAGTTCTAAGGCTTACACCGTCAGTGAACTGATTACATTAAATATAACCTGATCATCTAGAACTATTTCCAAATTTTGTGTTGCCGTGTTTTGGTTTCTGAATCTGAAGCCCACAGCTTTCCCACTGCTCATGATATTTAAATCAATTTCCTCTGAAAGGGTATTTCATGCAGTGTTGGTAAGGGTATAAACATACACAAACCTCTTGGGAGGGAAACTTGGTTGTATATATATTAGAACTAAAAACAACAACAACAACAGCAACACCAAAACGTATGTCGACTGAATATTTCCACTTCTAGATATCTATTCTGTAAGAATAAACACACAAGTGTATGAAGGCATGTGTGCAAGGATGTTCATTAAAGCACTTTGCATTTTTCAAGCTTCTGTTACTTCTATAATTTAAACAAACAAAATATCTTCCCTAGAGAGTAAGGTCTAAGCAACTACTAAGGAGAGCAGATTACAGTCTAATTGAAAGTAAGGTTTTGGGTTCCCCTGGTGGCGCAGTGGTTAAGAATCCGCCTGCCAATGCAGGGGACACGGGTTCGAGCCCTGGTCCGGGAAGATCCCACATGCCGCGGAGCAACTAAGCCCGTGCGCCACAACTACTGAGCTCGCATGCCACAGTTACTAAAGCCCGCGTGCCTAGAGCCCGTGCTCCTCAATGAGAGAAGCCACCACAGTGAGAAGCCTGAGCACTGCAACGAAGAGCAGTCCCCACTCGCCGCAGCTAGAGAAAGCAGGCGAGCAGCAATGAAGACCCAACACAGCCAAAAAAATAAAATTAATTAATTAAAAAAAAAAGAAAGAAAGAAAGTGAGGTTTTGAAGGGTAGTGCTGAGTAAAGGACTGCTAATCTCACTGCCAGAATCTGGGAGGCCTCAGGGTACCTGCCATACCTACAAGCCCTTTCCAAGAGGTTCCTTATAATTACAGGGTTTGTACCAGGTAAATGGCAGGCCTAGACATAGCTGACTGGACCAGGGCAGGGCACCTATCCCAAAGGCAACTGATCAATTGGTTGACAGTGGCCTGTCAGGTGGACAGATTCTAGATCTATACCTCAAAGGGGCACACTCAGATTTCTCTCAGGTAGTTTAAACACGGGGCACACCCAAGGAAGTCAGCAGTTGACAATGGGGCAAAAGCCAACTGAAACACAGACAAGACAGGCAGAAGCAATGTGACAGCAGACCGGGCACAAGTGTACACAAACCGGAAGTGCTGCACTGCCATTCCTGTTCTTTAGTGTTCTTTAGGCTGCCCCTGGGCGCTATCACCCTTCCTTCCCCAGGTAGCTTTCAAATGAGTGCTCTTTAAACTATATTTTACTCTCTATTATTGCAATCTGAAGGAGTTTCACTAACAGAACATTAAATTGAGGACTGGATTAAGCCTTTTAAGGGCTTAACCTTCGAAAAGATTATGGTTCCCTTTATAGCCTCTAATTATGTATAATTCAAAATAAAAATAATATAAAACCCACAGTAAGTATAACCAAGTCCTGATAAGTCCGATCTGTTTTTCTTTGGTCATTTAATAAAATAACAATTTTTTTCAAAAAAATATTTTTCTAGAGACCTACATTAGTACTTAGCTTGCCTGCTAGGTAAACCAGTATTAACCAAGATAAAGGTGGGACTGGAAAGTCCTATCACAGACCAAAGCACCTTGCCTACTACAAGTTAGGACACCAGTCGACTAATGACTTCCAGTGGTAGAGAGATAGCATATTAAAAAAATTTTTAATATGTTCTTATATTTTTAAAAATGGGTCACAGAGAAAAGAAGTAAGCACATGAGTGAACAGTATTTTATTCCCTAAATATCCCTTAATATTTTTCAATGCTGTTAGAAAATCATTATAGGAATATATTCAATTATTAATTGAAAGTCCAGGAAGGTTAGGATATTTAGGTACCAAAGATTCAGAGAAATGAAATTTAAATTTTTCTTTTAAAACACCAAATACAAAAGTAATTTTCTTCTAATCAATTATTTACTAGTCTTTAGAGGCCACACAGTGGAAAAGTCTTGAGCCTTGCCACTTCCATTCTTCATATTATTCATTGCTGCATGATAGAGGCATAGTGAAGGGGCCAGAAAGGGATGCATGTCCAAAGTGTCAGTTTGCAGGATGGAACAAAGAAGGTAGACTTTGCACACGTGGGTTGCAGCAGTGGGGGAAAAAGATGTAAAGCTACTACATTCCCATATCCCCTTTTCTCACCCTTCAATCCTGTACCATTACCCTCTTTCTAGCTCAGCATCTCCTCTGTGAACCCAATATTTACATTTACTGAGGAAAGCAACAACCCATCCTTTTTTCCCGAGAGGTCTGTTGTAGGACTTCTGATTGCACAGAGGTTTCTTTTTTTTTTTTATGTCTGAACAAGCTTTGCAATCTCACATTGTTGACTAGTCAGCTAGTGAGCAATCATGATACATCTGAATGAAATTTGTGTTACCTTTGGATTATACTATAAAATGTATCTCTTGACATTCCTAATCCTGTTAGATTACTTTACATAGATGAAATTTTTGCCTACTTTATTGATCTTTCTTTTGTTTTGTTTTTTAATAGCTTTACTGAGATATAACTCATATAACATATGATTTACCCATTTAAAAGGTAGAACTCATTGTTTCTAATATATTCATAAGAGTTGTGCATCCATATGATGGAATGTAATCAATAATATAAAGGAACAAACTACAGGTGCACAGCACGGAGGAACCAAAAAAACACTATGCTAAGTGAAAGAAACCAGGTACAAAAGACTACATATTGTATATTACCATGTAAATAAAATTTCTAGAAAAGGCTAACCTATAGAGACAGAAAGCAGATCCATGGTTGTGTGGCACTGGCAACAGGGAATGATGGGAACCAGAGTTAAGGGCAAATCAGGTGAGGGAATGTTTGAGGGTAATAGGAAGGCTCAAAAACTAGATTGCAGTGAGGGTTGCACAACCGTATACATTTAAATTAAAGCTCACTGAACTGTATATTTAAAATGGGTGAATTATATATATGTATATATGTATATAAATTATACCTCAATAAAGATTTTTTTAACATCTTTATTGGAGTATAATTGCTTTACAATGGTGTGTTAGTTTCTGCTTTATAATTGAATAAAGATTTTAGAAGAAAAAAAGACCAAACAAATACTCATGAATATAAACTAAACATACCATACCTCGATAGCTCCATTGATACCATGCAGGCTATTAATGATTACTTAATCTGGACATGAAAATGTTTGCCATTCATTACTGCATCAGCAAGTTCTCAAACTGTTTGGTCTGAGGACACCCTTACACTCTTAAAAATAACTGAGGTCTCAAAGAACTTTTATGTGTATATTAGATGTTAATATTTATCATATTAGAAATTAAAATGAAGAATTAAAAAAAATCTTTAGTGATTCAATGTAAAATAACAATAATAAACTTGTATGTTAACACAAAGAACATATTTAATGAAAAGTATAGTTGTTTTCCAAAACAAGAGAAAAAACAGTGAGAAGAGTGGCTTTTTTTTTTTTTTTTTAACATGTTTGGCAATCTTTTTAGTATCTGGCTTAATAGAAGACAGCCACATTCTCTTATCTGCTCCTGCCTTCAATCTGCTGCAATATCATACATCATGTAGCCTCTGGAAAACTCCACTGTACACTCAAGAGAAATGGCAATGAAAAGGCAAATAACACCTTAGTATTACTAGGAAAGTAGTTTTGATCTCACAGAACCCCACAAAGGGTCTTGGAAACTCCTAGTGGTCTTTGGGCCATCCTTTGAGAACTGTTGGTCTAGATTCTGCTCTAGACCATTTTAATTGAGGTTCATTTTAATGAGATTGCTTAAACTGTATTGTCATTAATACAAACTTTTTGGGAAAATAGGATCAAAAAACTTTCTGAATATAGTTTTCAAAGTATATTGAATCCCACATTGTATAGACTTGGCTGTAACTTAAAGTAAGCAATCAATATGAGACATATCACGCTACATCAATATTTACTAGTTGAATCTCAAACATTATTCTAGACTTATCAGCAAGTAGAATAAATAAGATGTTACTACACATTGTTAAAACACCTGATTGTTACAATGTTATTTTTTAAAGCTACTGTTTTTGTCACTGATTCAGAAGCTTCTGTTTCACATTCTTTTCCATCTTCCCCCATCTCTATTATAATAAAAGCTCCCCCTAAGTTCCTGCATTTGCTTCTAAAATAACAAAATGTTATTGAATTTTTCTAAAATGAACCTTGACATCATAACCTAAAACAATCATACTAATTTCAATACCTGAAAAACAGTTATTTAATGGTCTTTTTATAAAATGTGGTTAATTTCAGCTTAATTAATATTTATTTCTCTTGTGCTTCCCAGTAAAGGACAACAATACCATCAGTCAGTTTATTTATGTGTTATATCCTGAAATGGTTGATGATACTCACTAAAGATGTACCAGTTCATTTGGAAAGTCTCCAAAGGTTTGAAGACTTCAAAGACACCTCTTTGGATTGAAATGTACTTTCCATGTGAGCTGATTTAAAACTCAACAAAAATCTAGATATTTACAACCTAAACTCAAAGAAAACAAAAAAACAAAAAAAAAACAACAAAAAAACCAGTTTAAATTCTTACTTTACGATATCTCCTTCAAGAGCAATCACTCTCTTAATGATCTTCTGTTCTGGGTTTTTAGGAGACCTAGAAAAAGTTAAGGTTATATAATCAGTTATGTCTGTTGTTTTAAGAAAATGAGAAGAAATTTTACCAGAAAATACGCTATATTAAAGTCATTACAGGATCCTTTGCAACCATGACATGACATCAGTCCTACTTAGGTCCCAAGTGAGATAGAGCTAAGAGTGAAAGAATTCTTACTTTAAACCTCTGAGGGGAAAGGATCACACTGAAACTTTTCAAAAATTTAAAAAAAAAAAATTTTAATAAAAACCCAGAAGTATAAAGATTTTCATTATTAAATCTAAATACCTGTAGGAAAGAGGATTCATACATAAAATAATTAGGCATTTCTTTAAAATGATAACATACTTAAGTTTCTTCATTTTATTTAAAATAAACAGAGGAGTTTGATTTAAACAAAGAAAACAATGAAGAGAGGAATTTTTTGAAAAAAAAACAATTAGGAAATTCTTTTTTTTTTTTTTCCATGTTGGTTTATTTCTAACAAAGCACTTAGACCAGGGCCACCCAGAGGAGAGGATGTCACTTCCTCAAGGACTTGAAGTTTGGGGCTGTTCTTAACCCCTTGGTCCCTTGCCACATTTCCTACTTAAAGCTGCTTCTGACCCTTGTGCAGAAGGATCAGTTGGAGAGGGGCAGGGCCCAGCCTTGCTGGAGTCTTGCCACTTGTACTTGCATCATTCTACAGAAGCACAGAGGACACAGTGTTTGAGGTCCCCCTAAACTCTGTGTTTTCCTTCCTCCAAGACCCTACCCTCTTTGGGGCATAATACTGGACAGTCCTGGAGAGAGAGGCAGATGCAGGGAGAATCTGGGGTTCGGGTTTTAGGGTATGGTAGAGCTTGATGAGGAGGGACAAGGGGAGGAAATTCTTTTAAAGCACAATTAGGTTTAGCCATTTAAAGATTATGTAATTCAGAGTGCTAAAACAAGACTAAAAGAAATTGATAGGTTCTGATATACTTAATGCAGACATCATTTATTTTAATCTATGATTAGTAGCTTATGGTAAATGTTTACTTAAGGTAATACTATTTACTCAAATAAATACTCCCCTCCCCTTCTCTTCCCTCCTCCCCCCTTACTCTATCTCTGGGATTCCTCACTCTAGGAGAAGCCATGTCTGTTTCTCAGCAGTCCTACTGAGAAACTCATTTAGTGAGGAACTAAGGTTGGCCAACCTTCATGTGAATGAACTTAGAAGAAGATCCTTCAACACACTCATAGATACAGAGAACAAAAGGGTGGTTGCCAGGAGGGAGGGGAGTGGGAGGTTGGGTGAAATAGGCGAAAGGGATTAAGAGGTACAAACTTCCAGTTATAAGATAAATAAGCCACTGGGATGTAATATACAGCAAAAGGAACATGGCCAATAATATCTTCATACCTTGTATGGGTACAGATGGTTACTAGACTTATCGGGGTGATCATTTCCTAATGTATGTAAATGTCAAATCACTAGGTAGTACACCTGAAACTAACACAATATTGTACATCAACTACATTTCAATTAAAAACAAACAAACAAACAAAACCCAGTAGATCCTTCAGCCCAAATCAAGTCTTCAGAAAGTGCAGCTGTGGCCAATAGCTTCACGGCAACTTCATGAGAGACCCTGAGCCATACCACCCACTGAAGCTGCTTCTGGTTTCCTGATTCTTAGAAAAATGTGTGAGATAATGTTTGTTGTTTTAAGCTGCTAGAGGTTACACAGCAATGGATAACTCAATCTTAATATGTTCAATTTCCTGCCAATAACATTTTCAGTCTTTTGATTTAACATGTGTTTCAAGAAACAGCTCACATATCACATAAATGATCACTTAACATGTATTTAAAAATCAGAGATAGATAAAAATATTTTCAATTCAAGTCACATTTTGAATTGAATTACCTTTAAAAAGGAAAGTAAATGCACAAATACTAAAAAAGATTAAATACATTCAAAATGTAATACTTCATCAAAGGAAATATGCAGTTTCAATAAGATTTATATTTCACATTATATCTTGCAGAGAAAACAAAATCATCTAAACCATTTGAGTCTACTTGTGAAACTTAGTGACATAACTTTCCACTAAATTAACTATTAATATTCTTTATTTTAAAAGGAAATTTGATCAGAGTTTTTGACTGAACTGTCCCCTTCACTGAATTGACTAAACACTATATTTCTATAAATTTAATGTCATTTATGTACAGCTAGAGTGAGGGATCTGGGCACATTCAAGATGACGGAATTCATATCTTCTGTGCAGGGTTACTTATAGATCTTTAGAAAAATTTGCCCCCATGTCTCTCTGTTTAGATAACCAGAAATGTATAAAAAAAAAATTCAACCTCAGTGATCACCAAAGAATTGTATATTAAAACAATAAGACACCATTTTCCTATTATACTGACAAAGAAATAGTAATAATACTATTAATACAGTTTGTTTTTGAGGATTTAGTACATGTCCTAAAGTACGTGATCATGTAACATACCTTTCGGTAAATAGGTTAAGATTTTATATTCTCTTTAACATATCAATTATGCTTTTAGGAATGTATCCTTATGAAATGGTTGTGGATGCATACAAAATTTTAGCTACATGGATGTTGTCTATTTTAAAAAAGAGAAAAAATCAACAAGAAAAGATTGGTAAAATAAATTATAGTCCATCCACATAAAATATTCTTCAATCATTAAAAATGATGTTATAAAAGAATTTTTAATGATGTGGAAATATCAACAGGATACACAGATTTAACATGTGAGCTAGAAAATTTATGTGTACCATGACCTTGCTTCAGTAATTATAAAGAGAAAACATGCATGCAACTGTACTGGGAAAAATTAGGAAGGATATAAAGCAAAGAGGAGGGGCATAGTTCTGTGTGTGATAAAACACATGCCTGGATTTTTGGTTCAGATTACTGGGAAGTCCATTAGAAGATGACAAATATTTGTGTCACATGACATTAACTGAGAAGAAATGTTCCAAGACAGGAGTGAGACCTGAACTAATTATCAAGTCTCCCCACCTAATATTGATGCGCTATTAACATTAATGAAATAACATGAAATGCAACCCTTATCAGCGTAAAATAGTATTTATGCCACAACCTTTAAGCTTTTGAGATATACTTGAAAATTATTTTATATTTTAAAATAACCTACATAGTAAGATCATGAGGCAAAATAGAATATACAAAGTGAGCTACATATATAATTAAAGTCTTATGAATTACTACTTCAAATGTATCTATAAATTTTAATGTAATATTAATCTCATGAATCTAATCACATGATTCAAAAATTTTTACAAAGGCTATTACTAACATTAATCCCATTACTGTTCAAAATCTATATATTTTAATCATTAGGCTGTTGAATGCATTACTTGGATGTACGTACAAGTGGTACGAGAGTTATTACAGATTTACACTGTGAAAGTCACTGAACTTCCCTTTGTCTACATTTTCTCGGCCACTTGCCTGTCTTCTAGAAGTGAGAAAAATAACAAGTGAAGGATTACGCCTTACTTTAGGGACACGATGTATGCTGCCCAATAAAATTTGCATTTAAATTTGAAATTTTAGTGTTTTCATAATAAGCATTGTTTTACAATATTTATTACTGGAGTCTGAATTTTAAGCATTCTGTTTTATGCCAAAGATTTAATTAGGCAAGGTTCGCCAGAGGTTTGGACAAGATGCCTAGAATCGTCTCTCTATTGCATAGGTCTCAGTAGATCAGTTTGATGTGGCAGAACTTATCTCTAACGAGAATGGTTGTGGGGAAGGGTGAAGGGTTAGTACAGACATAATAAGATTTCCGTGATACTTAATGTTCCTCTCCTTGAATTTCACTTCCTATCTTGATAGAAGTGTCGCCATTTTTACCCTGTGACAAGCCAACAGAGCCATGTCTTCAGTCTCATAACCTTTGTAGCTAATTTCATGTTTGTGTATGCTCCCAAAACGTTATTTTGATCCTGTTTGGAACACTGGGAAGGTACTCTGGAAAACTCAAGAGAGACCCTCTTGTGTTCTGTGGGAATGAGGAGATTAGCAAGTGTGCCACCCTCTCTGTTGGTACACTTGTGCTCATCCTGATGTCAGACATATATCTGAACCCTGTGTCTGAGCACATTCACCCTTCTCCCATTTATAGTAAAATTCTAAAACTTCCCTCTGTGAGTTGTGTAGATTTTTATATTTATATGGTTCAGGATTGGCCCAGATTATTATAGAATTCATCTCAGGATTAGAAGTCACCTTGGCATATATCACAGAAAGGTCTAAATTTTAACTCTTCATTAATGAGGTAAAACTAAGAACTAATATTCTAGGAATGACCTATAATAGATAGACTATTTTTTATACTGTCGAAAGGATGGACATGCATTAAATCAACTAATTTTACATTATCAAATAGTAAAAAAAAAAAAAAGTATTGCTGCTTTATTATCAAAATGAAAATGAAAAGTCCACACAACAGAATAAAAAGTCATGAAAAACCTTAGCAAATGATAGCTTCTCTTCTCTCTCTCTTTTTTTTTTTTTAATTTTGGAAAATATTGCCTGGGTTTCACATGATTTTCATAGGTTAGAGCTAGAAAAGGCCTACGAGTGTACCTAGCCCTTTCCTGGCAATATTCAGTCTCACCCATTCTCCATGGCCTATGCATTTCTGCTTGGGCGCCTTGTGTCCTACAAATGCATGGACTGGGGGACATTGGAAATGGAATCCACGGTCACTGTTCCACCTTTGGTACAGACAGCTGCTGACTGTAGGCAAGCCCTGTAAACAATCTGGGTCTCATTTTCGGAGAGATAAGGCTAGATCAAAAGTCCTAAACCAGAAGTCAGACAATCAGATCTAGCTTGTAGAAATGTTTTGTTTGGTCCACACATCATTTATTTATTTATTTTTAAATCTGGAGCTGGCCAAACAAACAGGAGACTTCACATAAAAATTCTCATTTCCTGTTCCTCTTAGAAAAATACAAAGATCTGGCACCCCAAGCCTACATTCTTCCATGAAAAGAGTCCACTGGATCTGAGAAGCAGATCCTGAGAAGTTGCCCCAGTGCCAACAGCTTGTTTCATGTGGGTCTCAGTGTCTGAGGACACATGAGTTTGGGAACCCCTAGAAATCTTGATGATTTCTTCCACCTCTAGCACCATATAGCAACTGAGAGAACACATGAAAACTCCAGCAGAGGGTCTAATGCATAGTAGGAAATCAGTAAATCTTAGAGGCATCTCTTCCTAAAATAAATTCATAAAGGAGATCAATTAACTGGACACAAGCAAATCGTTAGGATTTTTTTTAAGACTTACATAGATAGAATATTTATTTCAAAAACCCTCCAATAATTTCAGAGTCTGTTGCTTTAGAGGGCAAGAAAGGCATTTTTAAAGGTTTGGTCAAATTTTATTACACAAATAACTAAAGAAACATGAAAACTAAATATAACTGTATTCATATTGGAAAGTCACAGGTCAGTTTTAAATTAAATGGGTGTTATCTGTAAAATCATGATAAAAATGACTTTTTTCTACGTTGAATTCTGTATTCTTGCTTCACTATCAGTAGTAGCTCGAACTTTGTGCAAACAGCCCCTTTTATAATGATTTATTTTCTAAATTCAATGCAGTTTTATTAATTAGCACTCTAAAAGTTTTTACTTAGGTCAGCATTTCAGCTACATTTCTGCCCCTTGCAGACTTCTCTTTGTATCATGTGAATCTTTGAAACTTAAACAAAAGAAATTATCAAGACTTTTTTGTTGCTCTTTGGGTTTATTCTTGAAATCTTCACAAATGTGAAGCTTATAACTTCAGATACAGTTTCAGAAAAGTGTATGTATGGGACATCCCTGGTGGTACAGTGGTTAAAAATCCACCTGCCAATGCAAGGGACACGGGTTCAATCCCTGGTCCGGGAAGATCCCACATGCCGTGGAGCAACTAAGCCCATGCGCCACAACTACTGAGCCTGCGCTCTAGAGCCCGCGAGCCACAACTACTGAGCCCTCGTGCCACAACTACTGAAGGCTGTGTGCCTAGAGCCCATGCTCTGCAACAAGAGAAGCCAGCACAATGAGAAGCCCGAGCACCACAACCAAGAGTAGCCCCCGCTCGGCACAACTAGAGAAAGCCCGTGTGCAGCAACAAAGACCCAATGCAGCCCAAAATTAATTAATTAATTAATTTAAAAAACAAATCCAAAAAACCTATATGTCATAGAATAACCTTTAAAAAAAAGTATATGTATGTGTGTATATATGCAATCCCTAACCATTACTCTTGCTCAGATATCTCATAAAATGCTCCAATCCAAGGGCCTCATTGTTAGAAAAGTGAATTACAGATGAGGTGGCAAGAATCCAGGTTAATGCTTCAAGTTTTTTTTCTGTGATACCATATTTTCTTACATAGGGAACAGGTCTTGGGGGAAGGGAAATCCTGGGAAAGGATCACCATCAGGCAGGGGCAGAGGGTTGTTATGTGTGTAGAAAATCCTAGTGGGAAGTGAGTAGAATTTCAGAGCACTGGGGACAGTGCTCTTGGGCAGACATTCTGTGGGTGGCAATGGGGTATGGAACGGATAGCTTATTCTCCCAAAGCAAAGCCTCCCTGAATCAGCCTCCTGAGCAGTAGCAATATGATCCTATAGAGACCCTGAGAGATTCCAGTCAGGGTTCTAGTGATCCAAGAATGTAGCAGCAGGAACAATAAGCTTATGTTTCAGATTTATGGTCGACAATTCCTTATACAAATAAATGTATTCTAATAGTACTTATGAAACAACAAAAGCATGAACTTTAAAGAACTAAACTGTTGTCTATTGATAAACATTTTCTTGGTTAAATTTAAGAGTTGTCTCACCATCACTAACTACGATTAGAAGAAGTTTAATAAGCAAATAGTGACAACTTGTCTTATTAGTAAATCAGCCTTGATTATACAAAATCAATTAAATGTGTATTATGACTCTAACTTCCGTAATTGAAAAAGCTGAAATAGTTTTATAATTGACTGTTTTGATTCTGAAAAATAAATGTCTTCACTTAACTGTGAAAAATCTAAGAAATTTAGTATAATCATAACAATGAGCTAATTTCTATCAATGTTTATTAATTCAAGCATTTCAAAACATAGAACACTGCAATCTTCAGTTGTGAACATAGCTGCACTTATACTTCACTGTCTAGAATTGTATGTAAATGAATATATATAGTACATACATAAAATATATAGCACTTATGTAATACACATATGTGTGTATGTGTGTGTATTCCACCATACAATATGGAATCATACTATTTAAAGAAACTCCTCTGAACTATAAAGAAACTTCTGGGCTGAAAAATACATTCCCTCATTTATTTATTTTATAAATTTGTGTTTTCACACATTGAATATGCTTAAAGTTGACCACATCTGTGGAAGTGGAGGAGATGAATACCTAACATAAATATAAATACTGACTATTCTTTCAGTATAGACTCTCAAAGTGCAGACATTCATATAGAAATACTACTCATCTGTTCCCAGAGTATGCACTCAGGAGTGTCTGAGCGGTTTTTGCTGTAGTCAAGACAGGTTTTGCTCCTCTAGCTGCACTATCTCATTGAGTATGACTTTTTAGTAGAGTACCACTTAAGACCATGGAATAAAACAAAATTAACTGGTCTTCAAATGAATTAAAGCCATCAGTCTAGTCTCATAACCCTAATATCATGATTAAGCTAACTGGATTTATACTTTAAGCTTTAAACAGGTTGGGAAATAGTGCCACATACTTGTGGTAGGCTTGAAGAATATACAAACCAGATGCAGATGTATATACAAATATACAAAACTTGAAAGTGTAAGCTATTGATATTTTCCATATCAAGCCATATTCATATGCATGAATATGTCACAGAAAAAGCAGACCAGGGCTTCCCTGGTGGCGCAGTGGTTGAGAATCTGCCTGGCAATGCAGGGGACATGGGTTCGAGCCCTGGTCTGGGAAGATCCCACATGCCGCGGAGCGGCTGGGCCCGTGAGCCACAACTACTGAGCCTGCGTGTCTGGAGCCTGTGCTCCACAACAAGAGAGGCCGCGATAGTGAGAGGCCTGTAACCGCGATGAAGAGTGGCCCCCACTTGCCACAACTAGAGAAAGCCCTCACGCAGAAACGAAGACCCAACACAGCCATAAATAAATAAATAAATAAAAATTAAAAAAAAAAAAAGCAGACCAACTGAAATGCAAAATGAATAAATTCAGTTCTCTGTATCCCTGGGTTCTGCATCCACGAATTCAACCAACCACAGGTTGAAAACATTTGGATAAAAGAGAAATTCCAGAAAGTCCCAGAAAGCAAAACTTCAATTTGCCATGCGTTGCGCACTACACTAAATCCACTGAATGGAGTGATGTGTGGGCTGCTGCAGCCTCCTGCCATTCCACAGACACGCAGTCTCTCTCCAGTACCTAGTCGTTTGAACACTGTTCACCTCGCATCTTATTCGTTGGCTGCTTATGCTGTAGGCATCCTTTGTTTCTGTGAAGCAAATGGTTCCTAAAAAGCCATTAAGTGGTCAAAGCATCCCTCAAAGGTTAAGGGGGAGTGTAAAGTGCTCTCTCTCGAAGAGAAAATGAAAATCCTAGATCTTTTGAAAAGTGGCATGTCGCTTGCCAAAGTGGGCAGTAAGGTCGGTAAGAACGAACTGAGCATTCACACAATAAAGCAGAAAGAAGCTAAAATTTGCGGAAGTGTTAGTGCTTCATCTACAATTGCAACAACAGTCTCTCTGGTTGACGTTAAAGTGCTTGCAAAGACTGAGAAAGCATGAAGTGTGCGGCTAGAGAACATGTCACAGGAGCCTATCCCTGTTGATGGCAAAGTTATGCGTGTAAAGCACTTCATCTCTACGAGCGTTACTGTGAAGGGGCTGGGGAGAGCGAGAGGAAGGAGATGAAGGCTGCTAAGGGATGGCTGGCGAGCTACGTGAAGATCACGGGAGAATCAGCATTGGCTGATGCCAAGCGTCATCAGTGCCCCCAGAAGAGCTCAAGAAATTCATAGAAGAGAAAGGCTACCTTCCAGAGCAAGTCTTCAACAGTGATGAAATGTGATGAAAACCCCAAATCGCCTGCCTGTGTTCTGGCAACACAACAAGGAGGCTTGGGTGATGGCCATCTTGTTCTTGGGATAGTTCCACCAGTGCTTCATTCCTGAAGTGAAAAAAATACCTCGAAAAGAAGGGGCTGCCATTCAAGGGCCTCCCCATCATTGGCAATGTTCCCAGCCACCCCAATGTCTCTGCTTCACCGACGAGAATGCAGAAGTAATGTTCCTGCCTCCTAACACTATGTCACTGCTGCAGCCACTTGATCAAGGCATCGTCAGGTGCATTAAAGCAACTTACACTTGCCTCGCCTTCAGGAAGACTTGTGGATTTATGGAAGAGCTTCACAATTACAGAGACTGTAGATGTCCCAACGCCCAAGACAGGAGTGCATGTTGGGAGCCATTATGGAGTGAGGTTGTCTATGATTTCAGGGGCATCCCCACTACTGATGCAAAAGTCAGGAATGTTCCAAGGGAAGTTAGTGGGGAAAGCTTCTCTAACATGATCGAGGACAATGTTGAGGAACACCTAGTAGCATAGAGAAACTTTTACCAACAAGAAACTCAAAGATCTGCTGAAATCCTCTACAGATGATGACGATAGTGATGCAGAAGACTTAGAGGAGGCAGAGCTATCAGTTTGGATGCCTGAAAAATCTGCAGCAGGTTTTTTTTTTGTTTTTTGTTTTGACAGTTTCATGCATTAAAAGGACATGAGCTTCAAGGATGATTCTTTGATGCAATGAAGCCTCTGTGTTACCTGAGGGATAACGATGCGCCTAGAACCACTGCAAGATTTGTTTGATGATGAAAAGAAAAGAAGAAACAGCTTCCTATAACAATGTTTCTAACTAAAGCACCTGCAGTTGTGAAGCTTTGGCCTTCAAGTTTGAAGATCCTCAGCCCTCAGCCTCTACAGATCCTGACATTTGTATCACTGAGCCTCCTCCAAAGTCTCAACATCTGCAACTGAAACCCAGTTGATCCTTCTGACGTACTGCCAGAAGGTTCAAGTTAGCCTGGTGTCTCACCACTTACCTACAGTGCCAGACATCTCATCCCCTCACCCCATCAGCACGGTAAAATAATACAACAATCATCATTGCCATCGTCATCACCATCATCATTATCATCATATGAGGGTTATCAAGAGAGAATAATCAGGGGCTTCCCTGGTGGCGCAGCGGTTAAGAATCCGCCTGCCAGTGCAGGGCACACAGGTTCATGCCCTGGTCCGGGAAGGTCCCACATTGCGCAGAGCAACTAAGCCCGTGCGCCACAACTACTGAGCCTGCGCTCTGGAGCCCGTGCTCCGCAACAAAAGAAGCCACCGCAATGAAGAGTAGCTCTCGCTCGCCGCAACTAAAGAAAGCCCGCCTGCAGAAACAAAGACCCAACGCAGCTAAAAATAAATAAAAAAATAAAATAAATTTATAAAAAAAATTTTTTTAAATATAATAAAAAAAGAGAATAATCAGGGTTTTGATGAGGGTTAACACGGTGTGTGTGTGAGTGTGAGAGAGAAGTGAATTTATATTTTCTCTGTTTATAATTATATTTTCTACATGTACTTGTATTTGAAATATTCTGTGTTTTATTCTATATATTTCTCTTTCAGGTCATTAAATGAAAGCAATCTGTAAGTATTCAAAGAAAGAAAATGTTACGTTGTTGATGATGTGTACTGTGCAGTTAGGCCTGCCATGGTTGCATCTGTAGTGAATGTATACAGATTTTTCTTGTCATTATTCTCTAAACAATACAGTATAACAACTCCTTACATAGCATTTACATTGTATTAGGTATTAGATGTAATCTAGAGATGATTTACAGTATACAGGAGGATGTGCATAGGTTATATGCAAATACTACCCCTTTTTATGTAAGGGACTTGAACATCTGTAAATTTTGGTATCTGAAGTCCCCCTCGGATACCGAGGGACAACTGTCCTAGTATGTAAGAGCTGAAGTGAGGACATTTACACCGATGCTCATACAAGATGTTAGTGGTACCTGCAGTCACCTGAAAAAGGCTATTGGAAAATGGCACAAGGATCATCCTGTCTCTAACTCAGCTCACTCACAAGTTTGCCACGATGTTGGTCATATTGTGAGGTGTGAGATGCCAAGCTCCGGGCAGGGGACATCCTAGTAAAAGTGAGGAAAAAAGACAGTCTCGACCATTTTACCTGGAGCTAGCACTTAGTGCCCACCCACTTTTTCACCCATAATTCATTTCTAACCAGAATGAATAACCAAATATCTGGAATAAATGAGACAGAATTTTTATCCTTATAAATACAAAAATGAATACTTTACCTATGGTGCATTAAACTTTTGAAGTCTGCCTAATTGGGCCCAACAGGTGCTTGCAATGGACAGAAGCTGTTAAATTCACACGTGACCATCAGAGGTGTGCACTCCAAACAACATGGTCAGAATGTCTTCAACGTAACTTTCTATGATCAGATAAAAATGTGACATATAAACTGATGTACTAAACCCCAGCCCTTTTGTCTCATGACTGTGGTTACCATGTGATACTTTTCAGGGTCAGGCAATAAATAAAGAGTCGGATGGGAATGGGGGTATTTCAGTGGATACCAGTAAGAGAGCGGAGGGTGGTGGGTTGAGGGGTGGGTTTACAACTGAGAACCAGACAGGCCAACATACCTCTCAGTAGATACCAGCATGGACTGAGGTTCAGCTGTCCTTCCCCTGATGCTATCACAATATAAACTCCCCAAAGCTGAGATGCTACTCTGACAAGATGTAGAACAATAAACAGACTTAATTTGCTCTGAATTGCCTCAGAAGGCTCTTAAGTTTATCTCAGTTTGAAAAGAATAGGTTTTGTTAGCAATAAGAAACTTAAATCCAGAAACGGCAAAATAAAGGTATATACTTTTGCATACCTGGTTTTTATGGCCTGAGAATTTGCACCCATTCCATTTTCTTTTTTCTACTGCATATATCTGTGGATTACCATTTCTAGTTACTGTGGTGACACGCATTATTAATGTATCTACTGTGCTGCAGATTCAAAATTTCCTAGTAAAATTGAGTTAGGTATATGCGTGAGGAGAGGTGAAATTCCACACAATCATGGAAACTATCCTAATTTCTCTAAAATGCTCGATCTCATGGAGGAGGTTGACAACATAGAAGTTAGAATATAAGTACAATATGAAGCTTCCTGGCTCATTTCTGTTCTAACCCTGTTGGACTTATTAATTTTTAAAATACAGTACTATTGTTTTGCGGAGGAATTCTGTTAGGTTCCAATAACTACACACAATTTGCTCCCTTGAAAGTGTCAACGTTATACCCCCAATAGTACATTGAATAGCATTCATGAACTGTCTTCAGAAAAAAGTACATCAGGTTTGAGATTTTGCAAAATCAATTCAACTGGTCACGTCTGAAACCAGCATTATCATTTACTTGCTCAGCTTGATAGCCACTTATATAGCTCTGGTTGCTAAGTTATCAGAAACTTTTTCTTAGTATTTTATTTCCTGCTATTTATACTGCAATAACTTGTTACTATGATAGTTTATTTATAAAGCTTTAAACTAAAAAAAATGCTACCATTAAATCAGATGTCTAACTCCTATTTGTTTCTAAGCCTCCTAGTATTACCTCCTTCCTCTCTGCTGTATGGAATACACAGAGTTACAGAAAGGGTAAGAGTTTAGTGTCTGATAAGCTAGAAGGGCTTAAATTTAAAATGGGTTTTTAGTGGCTGAGAATAAATGTCTGATAAAAGAAGGCAGGTTGAGAATGGCACTTTGGAGGGGTTAAAAGAATTGTGAGAGATTGTAAGGGAATTTTGGGGACAATAGGAGGAAAAAGGGGGAGAATATGTCCAAAAACTAACAGAAGTTACCAAGTTATTAGGGTAAACCAAGCCACAGAGGTACAGACCACCAGGTAAGTAGGAAGAGAGTGCGGGGCCAATAGATTCACCAAAGGAACCACTTGAAGACAGAAGACCCTTAGAGTTGCTAAATTTCGTTTCTAGCCAAATTGGTTTGACAGAGCCTCAGAATCCGGCAAAGTCAGTTATGCTGTTGTTACAATCTCGTGACTGTCCTTTCCCATTAGGTTATCCTGGAAAAGTTTTATCCTTTGTAGGAAAATTCAGAGGTCAAAATATCCCTAGTTGCAAGTGTTCTAGATACAGAACACCAAAGGAATCCCGTTTCAAAAATTACAACTATATCTCAACCTGTGATGCATTCTTTCACAAGGCTAAAGATCACCTTGCTATTTTTAGTTGACTGTATACAGTCAGCAATAACTATAAAATATGTTCAGGTATGTCTTTTTAAATAAAAACTGAGTATGTTGAGGCTACAATTTGCCAGATGATTTACCCTTTTCTATCATTCTTTAATATAAATATATAGTAGACACTTTTTTTTCTAGTCCATAAAGTTTTATTGCAAATAATGGAGACCCACTTAAAATGGAATATACAGTGTCTACCCACATGTGTTTTTCCTTACAGAAAACCACTTTGATTCTACTTTAAAAGACGTTGATTAATGTGAGAAGGCTTGCCTGCTTTTGTGAGCCTCAGTCCTCTAATTCTGTACACACACAAAATGGACTCTAACTCTCCAGCTGTCACTTTGATGCTCTTCGTGAGCTGTACATTTCACAGGCTCTGAAACCACTCTACATCTCAAACATGATCAACGGCTTTCCTCAAAACCAGAACAGCAGTGAGAGATTATTAAGTCAAAATGGAAGCAAACTCTCCTCTTCATGTGTGCAGAAAATTCATAGGGGGCCTGATTTCCATATGGCTCCCACAGCTGAAGCTTAATGAATATCTTCCAGACACAGGTATAACCATTAATAACTCTCAAATACCTCTAGAATGGAGTAAAACAAGGCCAAATAGAATTAAGGGAAATAATCTCCAACTGGTCTTACATGCCTATCGGTTAAATGCATGAAGGAGGCTTTGATTTAAATAAAAGTAGATTCTCAGAAACATATGCTCACCACCCACCATTCTTCATCTGAATGGTAGAAATTTATGAGTTTCATTTCACTGTAGCAGGGGAGCTTTGCCAAGAAACAAGAGCACAAACATCAGTGATTAAGAAAGATCTCCAGTATAGAATACTTTTTCAGGGGGCTAATCTTCTTTAGAGTGGGTTTATAGGCAATGGCATCATGTTTTGGACTGACCACATGGAGAGATGTTTTCACTTATGCAACATTATTAAACTTTGTTTGGGACTTTTAACTAACCTAAGTCTATTCCCTAAAATAAAATGCCTTTCTTGAAAAGATATAACAAAATCATAAAAATACTTCTCACAAAAATCCTCTGATTCAGCTTCCTTTAAAGATGTATAGCCCCAAAGCCTTGCTGATGCACACCACCATATCTCTCCCACCTTTTATCAGCTCTTTCTTGCCACTACCATCTGTTTGCTTGCTTTTTTCCAGTGCATTGCCCATCCCTCCAGGCTGTTCACTAGCACTCAGATGCCTCCCTCTAATTCTCTATTGCACCATCCAAGAAATGTCCCGGTCTTTTCCAATTCTTATTCCCAAAGCTTTTCTTCAACACTACCCCCTGTATAGTTTGGACACTATCCTCCTCAGATATAATTTTTTCAATGAGATAATATCTAAGTTTCTTCTGGCCTTCTGTTTCAAACACAATTCTTTCCTCTTACACTGTTTTGTGTTATACATAGGAGGAAAACTTTCTAAATATCTCATCTTTTACAACCACCATTCCCTAAACCCTTATAATTCCAGGCTTTAAAGATTTAAATACAATACTCAGAGGAGTTATATGATTAAGATGTAGCTAATTCAAGTGTTTCTGGAGATAGCCTCATCCACCAGAGGGCAGACAGCAGAAGCAAGAAGAACTACAATCCTGCAGCCTGTGGAACAAAAACTACATTCACAGAAAGAGAGACAAGATGAAAACGCAGAGGACTATGTACCAGACGAAGGAACAAGCTAAAACCCCAGAAAAACAACTAAATGAAGTGGAGATAGGCAACCTTCCAGAAAAAGAATTCAGAATGATGATAGTGAAGATGATCCAGGAACTCGGAAAAAGAATGGAAGCAAAGATCGAGAAGATGCAAGAAATGCTTAACAAAGACCTAGAAGAATTAAAGAACAAACAAACAGAGATGAAAAATACAATAACTGAAATGAAAAATACACTAGAAGGAATCAATAGCAGAATACCTGAGGCAGAAGAAAGGATACGTGACCTGGAAGACAGAATGGTGGAATTCACTGCCATGGAACAGAATAAAGAGAAAAGAATGAAAGAAATTAAGACACCCTAAGAGACCTCTGGGACAACACTAAATGCAACAACATTCACATAATAGGGGTCCCAGAAGGAGAAGAGTGAGAGAAACGACCCGAGAAAATATTTGAAGCGATTATAGTCAAAAACTTGCCTAACATGGGAAAGGAAATAGCCACCCAAGTCCAGGAAGCACAGAGAATCCCAGGCAGGATAAACCAAAGGAGAAACATGCCGAGACACACAGTAATCAAATTGACAAAAATTAAAGACAAAGAAAAATTATTGAAAGCAACAAGGGAAAAATGACAAATAACATACAAGGGAACTCCCATAAGGTTAACAGCTCATTTCTCAGCAGAGCCTTTACAACTCAGAAGGGAATGGCATGATATATTTAAAGTGATGAAAGGGAAGAACCTACAACCAAGATTACTCTACCCAGCAAAGACCTCATTCAGATTCTAAGGAGAAATCAAAAGCTTTACAGACAAGCAAAAGCTAAGAGAATTCAGCACCAAACCAGCTCTACAACAAATGCTAAAGGATCTTCTCTAAGTGGGAAACACAAGAGAAGAAAAAGACCTACAAAAACAAACCCAAAACAATTAAGAAAATGGTAATAGAAACATACATATCAATAATTACCCTAAATGTGGATGGATTAAATGCTCCAACCAAAAGACACAGGCTTGCTGAATGGATACAAAAACAAAACCCACATATATGCAATCTACAAGAGACCCACTTCAGACCTAGGGACACATTCAGACTGAAAGTGAGGGGATGGAAAAAGATATTCCATGCAAATGGAAATCAAAACAAAGCTGGAGTAGCTATACTCATATCAGATAAAATAGACTTTAAAATAAAGAATGTTACAAGAGACAAGGAAGGACACTATATAATGATCAGGGGATCAATCCAAGAAGACGATATAACAATTATAAATATATATGCACCCAACATAGGAGCACCTCAATACATAAGGCAATTGCTAACAGCTGTAAAAGAGGAAATTGACAGTAACACAATAATAGTGGGTGACTTTAACATCTCACTTACACCAATGGACAGATCATCCAAAATGAAAATAAATAAGGAAACAGAAGCTTTAAATGACACAATAGACCAGATAGATTTAATTGACATTTATAGGACATTCCATCCCAAAACAGCAGATTACACTATCTTCTGAAGTGCACACAGAACATTCTCCAGAATAGATCACATCTTGGGTCACAAATCAAGCCTCAGTAAATTTAAGAACATTGAAATCATATCAAGCATCTTTTCTGACCACAACGCTATGAGATTAGAAATGAATTACAGGGGAAAAAACGTAAAAAACACAAACACATGGAGGCTAAACAATACGTTACTAAATAACCAAGAGATCACTGGAGAAATCAAAGAGGAAATCAAAAAATACCTAGAGACAAATGACAATGAAAACATGATGATCCAAAACCTATGGGATGCAGCAAAAGCAGTTGTAAGAGGGAAGTTTATAGCTATACAAGCCTACCTCAAGAAACAAGAAAAATCTCAAATAAACAATCTAACCTTACACCTAAAGAAACTAGAGAAAGAAGGACAAACAAAACCCAAAGCTAGCAGAAGGAAAGAAATCATAAAAATCAGAGCAGAAATAAATGAAATAGAAACAAAGATAACAATAGCAAAGATCAATAAAACTAAAAGCTGGTTCTTTAAGAAGATAAACAAAATTGATAAATCATTAGCCAGACTCATCAAGAAAAAGAGGGAGAGGACTCAAATCAGTAAAATTAGAAATGAAAAAGGAGAAGTTACAACAGACACTGCAGAAATACAAAGCATCCTAAGAGACTACTACAAGCAACTCTATGCCAATAAAATGGACAACCTGGAAGAAATGGACAAATTCTTAGAAAGGTATAACCTTCCAAGACTGAACCAGGAAGATATAGAAAATATGAAAAGACCAATTGCAAGCAATGAAATTGAAACTGTTATTAAAAATCTTCCAACAAACAAAAGTCCAGGACCAGATGGCTTCACAGGTGAATTCTATCACACATTTAGAGAAGAGCTAACACCCATCCTTCTCAAACTCTTCCAAAAAATTGCAGAGGAAGGAATACTTCCAAACTCATTCTATGAGGCCACCATCACCCTGATACCAAAACCAGACAAAGATACTACAAAAAAAAGAAAATTACAGACGAATATCACTGATGAATATAGATGCAAAAATCCTCAACGAAATACTAGCAAACAGAATCCAACAACACATTAAAAGGATCATACACCATGACCAAGTGGGATTTATCCCAGGAATGCAAGGATTCTTCAATATACGCAAATCAATCAATTTGATACACCATATTAACAAATTGAAGAATAAAAACCATATGATCATCTCAATAGTTGCAGAAAAAGCTTTTGACAAAATTCAACACCCATTTATGATAAAAACTCTCCAGAAAGTGGGCATAGAGGAAACCCACCTCAACATAATAAAGGCCATATACGACAAACCCACAGCAAACATCATTCCCAGTGGTGAAAAACTGAAAGCATTTCCTCTAAGATCAGGAACAAGACAAGGATGTCCACTCTCACCACTATTATTCAACATAGTTTTGGAAGTCCTAGCCACAACAATCAGAGAAGAAGAAGAAATAAAAGGAATACAAATTGGAAAAGAAGAAGTAAAACTATCACTGTTTGCAGATGACATGATACTATACATAGAGAATCCTAAAGAGGCCACCAGAAAACTACTAGAGCTAATCAATGAATTTGGTAAACTTGCAGGATACAAAATTAATGCACAGAAATCTCTTGCATTCCTATACACTAATGATGAAAAATCTGAAAGAGAAATTAAGGAAACACTCCCATTTACCACTGCAACAAAAAGAATAAAATACCTAGGAATAAACCTACCTAGGGAGACAAAAGACCTGTATGCAGAAAACTATAAGACACTGATGAAAGAAATTAAAGATGATACAAACAGATGGAGAGATATACCATGTCCTTGGGTTGGAAGAATCAATATTGTGAAAATGACTATACTACCCAAAGCAATCTACAGATTCAATGCAATCTCTATCAAATTACCAATGGCATTTTTTACGTAACTAGGACAAAAAAAATCTTAAAATTTGTATGGAGACACCAAAGACCCCGAATAGCCAAAGCAGTCTTGAGGGGAAAAAAAGGAAGCTGGAGGAATCAGACTCCCTGACTTCAGACTATACTATAAAGCTACAGTAATCAAGACAATATGGTACTGGCGCAAAAACAGAAACACAGATCAATGGAACAAGATAGAAAGCCCAGAGATAAACCCACGCACCTATGGTCAACTAATCTATGACAAAGGAGGCAAGGATATACAATGAAGAAAAGACTGTCTCTTCAATAAGTGGTGCTGGGAAAACTGGACAGCTACATGTAAAAGAATGAAATTAGAACACTCCCTAACACCATACACAAAAATAAACTCAAAATGGATTAGAGACCTAAATATAAGACTAGAAACTATAAAACTCTTAGAGGAAAACATTGGAAGAACACTCTTTCACATAAATCACAGCAAGATCTTTTTTGATCCACCTCCTAGAGTAATGGAAATAAAAACAAAAATAAACAAATGGGACCTAGTGAAACTTCAAAGCTTTTGCACAGCAAAGGAAACCATAAACAAGATGAAAAGACAACACTCAGAATGGGAGAAAATATTTGCAAATGAATCATCGGACAAAGGATTAATCTCCAAAATATATAAACAGCTCATGCAGCTCAACATTAAAAAAACAAACAACCCAATGCAAAAATGGGCAGAAGACCTTAATAGACATTTCTCTAAAGAAGACATACAGATGGCCAAGAAGCACATGAAAAGCTGCTCAACATCACTAATTATTAGAGAAATGCAAATCAAAACTACAGTGAGGTATCACCTCACACCAGTTAGAATGGGCATCATCAGAAAATCTACAAACAACAAATGCTGGAGAGGGTATGGAGAAAAGGGAACCCTCTTGTACTGTTGGTGAGAATGTAAATTGATACAGCCACTATGGAGAACAGTATGGAGGTTCCTTAAAAATCTAAAAATAGAATTACCATATGATCCAGCAATCCCACTACTGGGCATATAACCAGAGAAAACCATAATTGAAAAATACACATGCACCCTAATGTTCATTGCAGCACTACTTACAATAGCCAGGTCATGGAATCCGCCTAAATGCCCATCGACAGACGAATGGATAAAGAAGATGTGGTACATGTATACAATGGAATATTACTCAGTCATAAAAAGCAACGAAATTGGGTCATTTGTTGAGACGTGGATGGATCTAGAGAGTGTCATACATAGTGAAGTAAGTCAGAAAGAGAAAAAGAAATATCGTATATTAACACATATATGTGGAACCTAGAAAAATGGTACAGATGGACTGGTTTGCAGGGCAGAAATTGAGACACAGATGTAGAGAACAAATGTATGGACACCAAGGGGGGAAAGCGGCAGGGGCATGGGGGTGGTGGTGTGATGAATTGGGTGATTGGGATTGACATGTATACAGTGATGTGTATAAAATTGATGACTAATAAGAACCTGCTGTATAAAAAATATATATATTATTCAAGTCAAAAAAAATAAAATAAAATGAACACATTGTTCAAAAAATAAATTAAAAAAAAATCTACACCTAGGCATTTCATACTCAAGCTAGAGAAAAAACAAAACAAAACAAAAACAAACAAGTGTTTCTGGAAAAGTCTTATTTCCTTTTTATTAACTTTTAGTACATAAAAGTCTAACTGTTCATAGTTACACTGATCTAATCACATAATCAATATCCTAGAGTAGAACTATTAGTTACAGATTTAAAGCAAATATGTAACATGAGTTAATAAAAGAAATAGCAAGGAAATGGAACTCAAGGGTCGCAACTCTACAGAACAAATGAGAAGACAAAAAGTAAATGATCATCTCTTACAGTATCTTTCAAACTATATTACTACCTTTCTAAGTTAAAATCTCATTTTAATGAGTTCCCAACAATGCAATCTAATCACTTTCAAGTCAAAGACGCAGCTGTTTAGAATGCAGGCTGTGTGGTTGCTGTGGCCATGTGTACTTGACCTCCTGCCTGTTAACAAAGAGATTCAATTAATTATTTGCTGTTTTGAATGGTGATTTCATTTCACCTCCACCTTTCTTTGAGTGTTAAAAGGTTCAATTACTTTATCACCTTAACCTTAGCTTTGGAGAATGCATGCAGAATTTCTTAACTGCCAACTAATAAACCATCTTGACACAGAGAGCTAATTTTCAGGACCATAGCTTCTATGTCTTATGCTGGAGTCAGCTGAAGTAACATATTGACCTGGTGGCATATCCTCTTCCAAGAGAGCCTCTTTGTTTTGAACGGCAGCTTGGTGCTAAGTTGTTTCCTGGATATAGGTGAGGAGACAAACTAGTACTGCAATGGGTTTTATTGTCTTAGTTACAGTGAAACTCTGGTTTCATTAGAAATATTACCAAACACAAAAATGGAATGCTCTCAGTGTAAACGGAAGGTATGCTGATTAACAGCGTATTGGTTTTTCCTGCGTACTTTTAGTTTTTCCTATATGCTTTCAGGTTACATTAAGCTCAGTTGTGTAATCTCATATTTAAATTCTGAAACACCAAACTAGAACATAACAGCTTCAAAATAATGTAAAAATGGCTTCTGCAATGTATAGGTAGAACTGATACCATTTAAATTCTAAATGTGAAACACTACCTATAAAGCCAAAAGCTAGTCTGGAATCTATCAAGAATATTCTCGCTCCTCTTGAATTCCTTTAATATTGATACCATGAAGCATTTTAGAAGTTCCCATTTGCTACTTATTTATTTTTAGATTACTTGGTCTCCTCAAGTCGAACGGAAGATATGAAAGTAGTGATTGTCTGAACTTTCTCATTGTATACAGTCCCAAGTCAGTTACTAGGGCTTAAAAAAAAAAACAAGTAGTATTTCATAGTGATTAGTTTATAAGAAATATACCAAGAAATTGCTACTAGGTATCCCATATAAGTAAAATCATACAATATTCTTTTTTTTTTTTTTTAAACATCTTTATTGAAGTATAATTGCCTTACAATAGTGTGTTAGCATCTGCTTTATAACAAAGTGAATCTGTTATACATATACAATATGTTCCCATTTCTCTTCCCTCTTGCATCTCCCTCCCTCCCACCCTCCCCATCCCACCCCTCTAGGTGGTCACAAAGCACCGAGCTGATCTCCCTGTGCTGTGCGGCTGCTTCCCACTAGCTATCTATTTTACATTTGGTAGTGTATATATGTCCATGACACTCTCTTACCCTGTCACATCTCACCCCACCCCCTCCCCATATCCTCAAGTCCATTCTCTAGTAGGTCTGTGTCTTTATTCCCATCTTGCCACTAGGTTCTTCCTGGCCTTTTTTTTTTTTTTTTTTTTTCCCTTAGATTCCATATATATGTGTTAGCATACTGTATTTGTTTTTCTCTTTCTGACTTACTTCACTCTGTATGACAGACTCTAACTCCATCCACCTCATTACAAATACCTCCATTTCATTTCTTTTTATGGCTGAGTAATATTCCATTGTATATATGTGCCACATCTTCTTTATCCATTCATCTGTCGATGGACATTTAGGTTGCTTCCATGTCCTGGCTATTGTAAATAGAGCTGCAATGAACATTTTGGTACATGACTCTTTTTGACCTATGGTTTTCTCAGGGTATATGCCCAGTAGTGGGATTGCTGGGTCGTATGGTAGTTCTATTTGTAGTTTTTTAAGGAACCTCCATACTGTTCTCCATAGTGGCTGTATCAATTTACATTCCTACCAACAGTGCAAGAGTGTTCCCTTTCCTCCACACCCTCTCCAGCATTTATTGTTTCTAGATTTTTTGATGATGGCCATTCTGACCGGTGTGAGATGATATCTCATTGTAGTTTTGATTTGCATTTCTCTAATGATTAATGATGTTGAGCATTCTTTCATGTGTCTGTAGGCCATCTGTATATCTTCTTTGGAGAAATGTCTATTTAGATCTTCTGCCCATTTTTGGATTGGGTTGTTCGTTTTTTTGTTATTGAGCTGCATGAGCTGCTTGTAAATCTTGGAGATTAATCCTTTGTCAGTTGCTTCATTTGCAAATATTTTCTCCCATTCTGAGGGTTGTCTTTTGGTCTTGTTTATGGTTTCCTTTGCTGTGCAAAAGCTTTTCAGTTTCATTAGGTCCCATTTGTTTATTTGTGTTCTTATTTCCATTTCTCTGGGAGCTGGGTCAAAAAGAATCTTGCTGTGATGTATGTCATAGAGTGTTCTGCCTATGTTTTCCTCTAAGAGTTTGATAGTGTCTGCCCTTACACTTAGGTCTTTAATCCATTTTGAGTTTATTTTTGTGCATGGTGTCAGGGAGTGTTCTAATTTCATACTTTTACATGTTCCTGTCCAATTTTCCCAGCACCACTTATTGAAGAGGCTGTCTTTTCTCCACTGTATATGCTTGCCTCCTTTATCAAAGATAAGTCGACCATATGTGTGTGGGTTTATCTCTGGGCTTTCTATCCTGTTCCATTGATCTATATTTCTGTTTTTGTGCCAATACCAAACTGTCTTGATTACTGAAGCTTTGTAATATAGTCTGAAGTCAGGGAGCCTGATTCCCCCAGCTCCATTTTTCGTTCTCAAGATTGCTTTGGCTATTCGGGGTCTTTTGTGTTTCCATACAAATTGTGAAATTTTTTGTTCTAGTTCTGTGAAAAATGCCAGTGGTAGTTTGATAGGGATTGCATTGAATCTGTAGATTGCTTTGGGTAGTAGAGACATTTTCACAATGTTGATTCTTCCAATCCAGGAACATGGTATATCTCTCCATCTATTTGTATCATCTTTAATTTCTTTCATCAGTGTCTTATAATTTTCTGCATACAGGTCTTTTGTCTCCTTAGGTAGGTTTATTCCTAGATATTTTATTCTTTTTGTTGCAATGGTAAATGGGAGTGTTTTCTTAATTTCACTTTCAGATTTTTCGTCATTAGTGTATAGAAATGCAAGAGATTTCTGTGCATTAATTTTGTATCCTGCTACTTTACCAAATTCATTGATTAGCTCTAGGAGTTTTCTGGTAGCATCTTTAGGATTCTCTATGTATAGTATCATGTCATCTGCAAATAGTGACAGCTTTACTTCTTCTTTTCCGATTTGGATTCCTTTTATTTCTTTGTCTTCTCTGATTGCTGTGGCTAGGACTTCCAGAACTATGTTGAATAATAGTGGTGAGAGTGGGCAACCTTGTCTTGTTCCTGATCTTAGTGGAAATGGTTTCAGTTTTTCACCATTGAGGACAATGTTGGCTGTGGGTTTGTCATATATGGCCTTTATTATGTTGAGGAAAGTTCCCTCTATGCCTACTTTCTGCAGGGCTTTTATCATAAATGGGTGTTGAATTTTGTCAAAAGCTTTCTCTGCATCTATTGAGATGATCATATGGTTTTTCTCCTTCAATTTGTTAATATGGTGTATCACATTGATTGATTTGCGTATATTGAAGAATCCTTGCATTCCTGGGATAAACCCCACTTGATCATGGTGTATGATCCTTTTAATGTGCTGTTGGATTCTGTTTGCTAGTATTTTGTTGAGGATTTTTGCATCTATGTTCATCAGTGATATTGGCCTGTAGTTTTCTTTCTTTGTGACATCTTTGTCTGGTTTTGGTATCAGGGTGATGGTGGCCTCGTAGAATGAGTTTGGGAGTGTTCCTCCCTCTGCAATATTTTGGAAGAGTTTGAGAAGGATAGGTGTTAGCTCTTCTCTAAATGTTTGATAGAATTCGCCTGTGAAGCCATCTGGTCCTGGGCTTTTGTTTGTTGGAAGGTTTTTAATCACAGTTTCAATTTCAGTGCTTGTGATTGGTCTGTTCATATTTTCTATTTCTTCCTGGTTCAGTCTCGGCAGTTTGTGCATTTCTAAGAATCTGTCCATTTCTTCCAGGTTGTCCATTTTATTGGCATATAGTTGCTTGTAGTAATCTCTCATGATCTTTTGTATTTCTGCAGTGTCAGTGGTTACTTCTCCTTTTTCATTTCTAATTCTATTGATCTGAGTCTTCTCCCTTTTTCTCTTGATGAGTCTGGCTAATGGTTTATCAATTTTGTTTATCTTCTCAAAGAACCAGCTTTTAGTTTCATTGATTTTTGCTATTGTTTCCTTCATTTCTTTTTCATTTATTTCTGACCTGATCTTTATAATTTCTTTCCTTCTGCTGGCTTTGGGGTTTTTTTGTTCTTCTTTCTCTAATTGCTTTAGGTGCAAGGTTAGGTTGTTTATTCGAGATGTTTCCTGTTTCTTGAGGTAGGCTTGTATTGCTATAAACTTCCCTCTTAGCACTGCTTTTGCTGTGTCCCATAGGTTTTGGGTCGTCGTGTCTCCATTGTCATTTGTTTCTAGGTATTTTTTGATTTCCCCTTTGATTTCTTCAGTAATCACTTCGTTATTAAGTAATGTATTGTGTAGCCTCCATGTGTTTGTATTTTTTACAGATCTTTTCCTGTAATTGATATCTAGTCTCATAGCGTTGTGGTCGGAAAAGATACTTGATACGATTTCAATTTTCTTAAATTTACCAAGGCTTGATTTGTGACCCAAGATATGATCTATCCTGGAGAATGTTCCATGAGCACTTGAGAAAAATGTGTATTCTGTTGTTTTTGGGTGGAATGTCCTATAAATATCAATTAAGTCCATATTGTTTAATGTATCATTTAAAGCTTGTGTTTCCTTATTTATTTTCATTTTGGATGATCTGTCCATTGGTGAAAGTGGGGTGTTAAAGTCCCCTACTATGATTGTGTTGCTGTCAATTTTCCCTTTCATGGCTGTTAGTATTTGCCTTATGTATTGAGGTGCTCCTATGTTGGGTGCATAAATATTTACAATTGTTATACCTTCCTCTTGGATCGATCCCTTGATCATTATATAGTGTCCTTCTTTGTCTCTTGTAATAGTCTTTATTTTAAAGTCTATTTTGTCTGATATGAGAATTGCTACTCCAGCTTTCTTTTGATTTCCATTTGCATGGAATATCTTTTTCCATCCCCTCACTTTCAGTCTGTATGTGTCCCTAGGTCTGAAGTGGGTCTCTTGTAGACAGCATATGTATGGGTCTTGTTTTTGTATCCATTCAGCCAGCCTGTGTCTTTTGGTGGGAGCATTTAATCCATTTACATTCAAGGTAATTATCGATATGTATGTTCCTATTCCCATTTTCTTAAATGTATTGGGTTTGTTATTGTAGGTGTTTTCCTTCTCTTGTGTTTCTTGCCTAGAGAATTTCCTTTAGCATTTGTTGTAAAGCTGGTTTGGTGGTGCTGAACTCTCTCAGCTTTTGCTTGTCTGTAAAGGTTTTAATTTCTCCATCGAATCTGAATGAGATCCTTGCTGGGTAGAGTAATCTTGGTTGTAGGTTTTTCTCCTTCATGACTTTAAGTATATCCTGCCACTCCCTTCTGGCTTGCAGAGTTTCTGCTGAGAGATCAGATGTTAACCTTATGGGGATTCCCTTGTGTGTTATTTGTTTTTTTTCCCTTGCTGCCTTTAATATGTTTTCCTTATATTTAATTTTTGACAGTTTGATTAATATGTGTCTTGGCGTGCTCCTCCTTGGGTTTATCCTGTATGGGACTCTCTGTGCTTCCAGGACTTGATTAACTATTTCCTTTCCCATATTAGGGAAGTTTTCAACTATAATCTCTTCAAAAATTTTCTCAGTCCCTTTCTTTTTCTCTTCTTCTTCTGGTACCCCTATAATTCGAATGTTGGCACGTTTAATATTGTCCCAGAGGTCCCTGAGACTGTCCTCAGTTCTTTTCATTCTTTTTTCTTTATCCTGCTCTGTAGTAGTTATTTCCACCATTTTATCTTCCAGGTCACTTATCCTTTCTTCTGCCTCAGTTATTCTACTATTGATCCCATCTAGAGTATTTTTAATTTCATTTATTGTGTTTTTCATCATTGCTTGGTTCCTCTTTAGTTCTTCTACATCCTTGTTAAATGTTTCTTGCATTTTGTCTATTCTATTTCCAAGATTTTGGATCATCCTTACTATCATTATTCTGAATTCTTTTTCAGGTAGACTACCTATTTCCTCTTCATTTGTTAAGTCCAGTGTGTTTTGAGCCTGCTCCTTCATCTGCTGTGTGTTTTTCTGTCGTCTCATTTTGCCTATCTTACTGTGTTTGGGGTCTCCTTTTCACAGGCTGCAGGTTCGTAGTTCCCGTTGTTTTTGGTATCTGTCCCCAGCGGCTAAGGTTGGTTCAGTGGGTTGTGTAGGCTTCCTGGTGGAGGGAACTAGTGCCTGAGTTCTGGTGGATGAGGCTAGATCTTGTCTTTCTGGTGGGCACGTCCACGTCTGGTGGTGTATTTTGTGGTGTCTGTGGCCTTATTATGATTTTAGGCAGCCTCTCTGCCAATGGATGGGATTGTGTTCCTGTCTAGCTAGTTGTTTGGCATAGGATGTCCAGCACTGTAGCTTGCTGGTCGTTGAGTGAAGCTGGGTCTTGATGTTGAGATGGAGATCTCTGGGAGATTTTTGCCATTTGGTATTACGTGGAGCTGGGAGGTCTCTTGTGGACCAGTGTTCTGAAGTTGGCTCTCCCCCCTCAGAGGCACGGCCCTGATGCCTGGCTGGAGCACCAAGAGCCTTTCGTCCACACGGCTCAGAGTAAAAGGGAGAAAAAATAGAAAGAAAGAAAGAGGCTATAATATAGTGAAGCAAAATAAAGCTATTGTAAAGCAAAGCTATACAGACAAAATCTCACCCAGAAGCATATACATATACACTCACAAAAAAAAGGAAAAGGGGAAGAATTAATATCTCCTGCTCCCAGAGTCCCCCTCCTGAATTTGGGCTGATTCGTTGTCTATTCAGGTGTTCAGCAGATGCAGGCACATCAAGTTGTTTGTGGAGCTTTAATCCGCTGCTTCTGAGGCTGCTGGGAGAGATTTCCCCTTCTCTTCCCTGTTCGCACAGCTCCTGGGGTTCAGCTTTGGATTTGGACCCGCCTCTGCGTGTAGGTCGCCTGAGGGCGTCTGTTCCCCGCCCAGACAGGATGGGGTTAAAGGAGCAGCTGCCTCGGGGGCTCTGGCTCACCCAGGCCGCGGGGAGGGAGGGGTACAGAGGAGGCGGGGCGAGCCTGCGGCGTCAGAGGCCGGCGTGACGTTGCACCAGCCCGAGGCGCGCAGTGCGTTCTCCCGGGGATGTTGTCCCCGGATCCCGGGACCCTGGCAGTGGCGGGCTGCACAGGCTCCCGGGAGGGGAGGTGTGGAGAGTGACCTGTGCTCACACACAGGCTTTTTGGAGGCGGCAGCAGCAGCCCCAGCGTCTCACGCCCGTCTCTGGGGTCCGCGCTGATCGCCGTGGCTTGCGCCCTTCTCTGGAGTTCGTTTAGGCGGCGCTCTGAATCCCCTCTCCTTGCGCGCAGCGAAACAAAGAGGCAAGAAAAAGTCTCTTGCCTCTTCGGCAGCTGCAGACCTTTTCCCGGTCTCCCTCCCGGCTAGCTGTGGTGCGCCAACCCCTTCAGGCTGTGTTCACGCCGCCAGCCCCAGTCCTCTCCCTGCGATCCGACCGCAGCCCGAGCCTCAGCTCCCAGCCCTGCCCGCCCCGGCGGGGGAGCAGACAAGCCTCTCGGGCTGGTGAGCGCCGCTCGGCGCCGAGCCTCTGTGCGGGAGTCTCTCCGATTTTCCCTCTGCGCCCCTGTTGCTGTGGGATCCGCGCTGATAGCCGCGGCTCGCGCCCTTCTCTGGAGTTCATTTAGGCGGCGCTCTGAATCCCCTCTCCTTGCCCGCCGCGAAACAAAGAGGCAAGAAAAAGTCTCTTGCCTCTTCGGCAGCTGCAGACTTTTTCCCGGACTTCTTCCGGGCTAGCTGTGGTGCGCTAACCCCTTCAGGCTGTGTTCACGCTGCCAGCCCCAGCCCTCTCCCTGCGATCCGACCGAAGCCCGAGTCTCAGCTCCCAGCCCCGCCCGCCCCGGCGGGGGAGCAGACAAGCCTCTCGGGCTGGTGAGCGCTGCTCGGCGCCGAGCCTCCGTGCGGGAACCTCTCCGCTTTGCCCTCCGCACCTCTGTGGCTGCGCTCTCCTCCGTGGCTCTGAAGCTTCCCCCCTCCGCCCCCCGCAGTCTCCGCCCGCAAAGGGGCTCCTAGTGCGTGGAAACCTTTCCTCCTTCACGGCTCCCTCCCACTGGTGCAGGTGCCGTCCCTATTCTTTTGTCTCTGTTATTTCTTTTTTCTTTTGCCCTACCCAAGTACGGGGGGAGTTTCTTGCCTTTTTGGAGGTCGGACGTTTTCTGCCAGCGTTCAGTGGGTGTTCTGTAGGAGCAGTTCCACGTGTAGGTGTATTTCTACTGTATCTGTGGGAAGGAATGTGATCTCCGCGTCTTACTCTTCCCCCATCTTCTCTATCATCCTCCCAATATTCTTTTGTGTCTGGCTTATTTCAGTTAGCATAGTGTCTTCAAGGTTTATCCATGTTGTTGCGTGTATCTGAATTCTGTTCCTTAATTGTCATTTTCATGACTGATACTAGTCCTTGCTCATGAATATTCAAAATGATTTATCAACCTAGTAGCAATATCTTGGTATATTTCTTATGATCTAATAAAATATGGTGGCTGAAATTTTGAAAAAACTCATAATTCCTTAATTCTTTCCAAGAGAATTTATACTGACATAAAAATGAATGATTCTATATGGTCTATAGATCTTAGTCTATGGATTAGTGGTTCTGAAACTTCAGAGTCTAGGGTTGAATCTTAGGAATGTGGAATCCACATTTTAAAACGCACATAGATGATTCTGATGTAGATGTTCCTAGCCCACCTTTGACAGACACAGCTGGAAACCTTCACATGAAAATTCTATGAAATTCAGCATATTGGATCCCCACACATTCAATAAAGACATAAGCCACAAAGAAAAGCCATAAAATATTTCCAAAACAAACAGAACACAAAATATTGATTTCAGAACATGTACAAAATTGTAAACTAGTGGGAAAACAAAATCCTACTAGGAAAAAAACCAACATTCTAATAATTCCATATTTAACTCCAACCTGGAATTGGATCTACAACTAGTATGGAACACCATAACTCAAGTAAGAAAGAGCAAAACGTTCCATTTCCAGGGTTCCTTAGAATATAAAAACCTCACCCAGAGTGGACATAATGATGAGAAGAAGCTATGATGTAACAGAAAGTCTATGGTATTAGATATAGAAGAATTTATTTCTTACAATCATTAGTTCATTCAACAAATATTTGCTGGATGACAACCAGGTACAAGGCACTCTGCGTGGCACTAGTTTACAAAACAGACCTTATTACAATTTATGGCACTCATGGTATTTTTAGGATGCAGGCCCAAATGTGAGCTGTATCACCTCGAGCAAGTCATTTACCTCTCTTAGCATCTATTGTGTCATGAAAAAAAAGAGGTGATGACAATTGGCACTGCTGACCCCCAAATCTTGCTTCAGGGATCAAATGAATTACTAAACAAAAGCTTCTGAGCATCTGCTTTTTATAAAATGAGCCTCAGGAGATAATAAGTTGTATTGACAGACCCCAAGGGTCCAATTCCTACTTTAGGAAAGAAGCTATAATCTCTGAAACTGAGACCACAAAATGAACTTCTCACCGCAAAGATCAATATGAAACACTCCGTGAGGTGTGTGTTGTGGTCTATTACATGCAAGGATTCTGCCACCAAGGAGAAAGCTCGACTCAACTTCCAAATAAATGTCAAATAGCTTCTCTCTCTCAGCATCCCCAACTCTCTCCCTGCTTTCCTCCTTCTTTTTACACTCCCTCCTTCCCTTCTTTCCCTTCCTACCTTCCTTCCTTCTTAGAACCTTCTTCATAAAACCTGTTAATAACTGAAGATGGTATAGAGAGAGTAAGCCATTTTTAGGCCCAGTAATTTGTTGATTTTTTTCATTAGTTCATGAGCTGTTAAATCTGTAGCTAAATGTATTCTTACTGGGCAATTTAATTGCTCCAGTGAAATGCAAAATTTCAATCAACCAATTCTTTGCGGAAAGCGAAGGGAATCTAATTGTTCTATCTGTTGTGTATTTTAATTAATTGTTCCTCACTTAAAAACTAGGTAACAAAAACAATGATATTGTATTAAAAATGCTCAGGAAATTCAGCAAATGGGTCATAAAGCATCCTTAAAAGAAGCACAAATGGAGAAATCCAAGGCCTAAAAGGTTCAGAATAAGCCACCAGAAAGTTGACACATGACAGGCATTTGTCCACCTTTTAGTCTCATGTTTACTGTTTCACTGATTCCTGTCTAGGATAATGGATTATGCCATTTATTAATATATTTTCTAGGCTTTTATCCTGAGTATTTTAAAATGTCCTAATTGACTTAATTATGGCAATATTGTTAAACTTAAAAAATGGGTACCTATATTTTACAATAAGAAAGGTATGCCATAGACAAATAAATATTTTCTAAAAAGCACAAATCAGATTGTTAGAACTGAGACCAGAACCATGTGTATGAGACTCTTCATCTCTTAGTCAGAACACTTAATTATAATTTCTCATGGTTGCCATTATTATTTGCAATGGGATTTCATTTTTGAGAAATCAGTATAAAGAAATGTATAAGTAACACCAAAGAGAAATTGATGGTGACAGTCTAAAATTATTTTCATTCTTTCTAAAAAGTTGTATATTCACAATGAATTTTGATATGAAATAAATAGATCAAACTATGAATTGTTAAAAGGGACAAATCCTACTTAAAATAAAATTATCATCTATACTAAACGTTCCATATTTCCAAGTGAGAAAGATAAAAGTATTTAATCCCAGTATGAATAGATTAATGATTGACATAAAGACCCCACAGAAGCCTCCAGTTAATTTTCTAATGCTTTGATTTCTAAAGTATTCTTTGATAAATCTTTCTAAGGTGTGTATCAAAAACACTAATCCCTCTTTTAAAAAAAGAAAAATCTATAATTTTGCTAAAACATTTTACAATTTATGACTTTAAAACCATACATAATGGCTTCCCTGGTGGTGCAGTGGCTTTCCTGGTAGCGCAGTGGTTGAGAATCTGCCTGCCAATGGAGGGGACACGGGTTCGAGCCCTGGTCTGGGAAGATCCCACATGCCACGGAGCAACTAGGCCCGTGAGCCACAACTACTGAGCCTGCGCATCTGGAGCTTGTGCTCCGCAGCAAGAGAGGCCGCGATAGTGAGAGGCCCGCGCACCGTGATGAAGAGTGGCCCCCACTTGCCACAACTAGAGAAAGCCCTTGCACAGAAACGAAGACCCAACACAGTCAAAAATAATTAATTAAGTAATTAATTAATTTTTAAAAATAAAGGAATTCCTTTTAAAAAAAACAAAAAAACTTAAAAAAAATACATATAACTTAAAAAAAATCAATACAACTTTTCTAGAATATATGTACGACATGTATATCCACATGAATCCATGTAGCATATGCTAATTTTCTCTGGGGCAGAAGGTACAATGTTGTCTGGCTATCATTACAAATTGCTACAAAGACTTTTCTAGTACTTTCAGTTTCCCACTATTTATTTTTTAAATTTTTTTCTGAAAACACTCTTTTCCCCATCACCCAGACATAACTGCTAGTAAACATTTTGGTATTCATCTTTTTTCATTTTTTTTAACTCTATACATACTTAACTTTTAAAAAATAGAACTGTATATACTGTTTTGTAACCTTTTTTCAAAATTTCATAGTTTATAATGACAAGATTTTCCAATTCTTAACGCACAACAGAATGAGAAGTTTCATGTGGGACTAGCACAAATTAAAAGTGATCTGTGATTATCTGATTAATTCTATCAATACTGGTGTTCAATGAGATACTAACCCAAATTAGAGCTTTGAGAGAACTGAATTATTGGGTTTGGCAGCAGTCACACTGTTAAAATTATGTGGGTAATTAACAATTCTTGCCTACAGTTAGGTTTATATTTGGCAAATCAAAACAATTGGTCATGCTTTATAAAGCATTTAGGAAAACCTTGCTAAACTTACAATTAAGATCAGAACCGACAAAATAAACAATTAAAACTACTTTCCTGGGGCATGACAAAATGTTTAAAATAAAATTTGAGGACTGTCTTACTAACTTTTCACTAACTTTTTTTTCCCTGCGTCTGGTCCTCTTCCACTTCTGCTGCCCTCCTTATTTTTGCTCTGTCAAGACAAGCACTGCACAAAATCAACACCTGCCACTTTCTCAGTTAGGAGAGTTGAAACAACTGAATTCAATGTCTGGAATAATAACTACCTTCTCTTAACCTTTGCTCTCTCACTTCTTGGAAAAAATGAATGCAGAAACTAAATATAAAGGTATTAATTAAAAAATGATAGTAGGACATTTAAGGTGAAACATACATTGCAAGATCTTTTTCAAAGACTTTTCAAAATGTCCCAGTGAGGACTGCTCATGTATAAACTGGGAAAATTTATTAATACCTGCATCTGATTTCAGGTTCTATTAGAAAATCTGAGACAACATAGTGATTTTCCCTGTGTAATTCTCATGTTATCAAAAATAACACAGATACATTTGAGCTACTGTCTTCCAAAGCTAGACCCTGCTGCGTCATTGAGGCAAAGGTATAAAACTGAATCAGGTCACATATCCAAGTATACACTCAATGAAGGAGCCACTGATTCAGAACTCCCTATTTAGGGCAACATTTTGACCCTGGCTAGATCACTACTCAGAGTCAAGTAGTTTTAGTTGAGTTCTTACTGCATTAAGTGCTCATATTAGGAGGAAAAGGATATACAGAACATCAAAATTTGCACCTCTGTTGGTAGTCTCAGTAGAGAATCCTGAGGCTGAATAGACATGAAGACCTAGCAACTCTCTGATCCCTGGAGGAGGTCCCATTAGGTCAAAAATGAAGCAAATTGGTGGGCACCATAAGGAAGCTAACACAACAGGGTCCATGAACTACCTAAAAAGACTCTACTGTCACTGTACAAGTATGCTTTGTGAGAACTAATGGATATTTGAAAAGATATGAACAGCATATACCAATCACATTTATTTTTTCTTATAAATCAAGGTTTTCTTAATTACCATAAATTAAATAATCTAGTTTCAACTTCATCACGTAGATAAAGGTATTTTTTTAGATAGGATTTTTGCAATTCAAGTCTCTTATGGAAATGGTAGTTTGTGAATTTCCTTAAGTCACATAATTTTTCTCGTCTAATTTGAAAAGTCATAAGATAGAACCATTAACTATGACCCCTTAATCACCCAAAACAGAAAGCCATAGGTGAAAGATCATTAACCTCTTAACATTAACTATAACCTCTTAACATCCTTCCCCCTCAATTTAGGACCGTATCTTTAAAATTATGCTTATTGTCATTAAACATCACACATGCATAATTTTGATTCTATTTATACTCATACAATTATCAACAAATAAATCCTCTTTGAAGTGAAAACATCTGATAAACTCCACACAAGCAATTTTTATAAAGAAATATAAATAAATTGGTCAGCTCTGCCATTAAATAGAAGTTATTGGCAGTTACTGTATACAAAACAAAAAGTAACTAAGTATCGAAAGGAAGTAGAGAAGCAAATTATTTGACCCCAGACTTCAAGGAAGCCTAAGAGCCTAATTGTCCAGGTAATGCAGACACAAATAAAAGATCTGTCCTCCTTTCTAAAAATAATAGTCTATCTAGTCCTAATGCTAAGACTTCCTAGGTCTCTTGCAAATCCTGCCAAAGAGATTGTGCTCTACTGTCCCCAGAGTGAAGCCTGTCCCAGCTAAGAGAATTTTTAAAATATAACTAAGAAACAACATAATATAGAGGAATGAACACAACTTCAAGTGGGGAAACTTAGTTTTGATTCCTGCTTAAATCTCAGAGCCTCTCTGGGCCTCTGCTGGCCTGTTTGTAAAACACAATCTCCTCAACACCCCCTCCAGGGCTGTGACACTATGACTAGGGTAGGTTGAAACACATCTTCACACTTGATTTAAAAAAAAAAAAAATCACACAATAATAAATTACTCCCCCCCACTTCAAGAAAACAACTTAGGACTTTATATAATGCTTCACATATTTTATCTTTTAATTATTTTTCCTCTTAGATTACCTATTTTCTTAAGGAGGGATAAAGTACTATATAATGTTATGATTGGGACCTCCAGTTAACTCCCAATGAAATAGTAAAAAATTCTTAACCCAAATGACAAATAGCAGAGTATGAAAAATATACATCAAACTAGTGGAAAGGGAGAATAAAAAATTAAAAGTTATCATAAATGTTTCTTTTCAAGATCACTCTGTCATTTTTATATATACCTATAACGTATGGGCAGGTAACAAGTTAAAATTCAAGAAGAGACAGGTTGAAGAAGGTACTTAACTGAATTAAATAATCTTTAATATTTATAAAGATGTCAAGAAAGAAAATAATATTTGAATTCTCACAAAAACAAGTGTTCTTGTTATTTTTAAACTCTTGACAGAGAAAAGGATAATCAGAGTTGACAGGTCTTCACAATGCACTGTATTCCAACCAATAAACCTGTTTTTGAAAATACAATGACAACTCTATTTGAACTGGAACAGTTATCTTTTTAAAACTACATGCAAAATTTTAAATGTTCCTTTCCATTTGCTTTTTTGTTAATCCTTTCAAAGGTTTCTTTGACTCTAATATCCTGGGATAGTATTTCCCAAGCTGTGTTTCATGGAACACTAGTTGTATTGCTTCCAAGATGTTAATGGTAGAACCTTAAGGCAAGGCTTCTATGGGAAACTAAGCTTTGGAAACACTAGGTTAGAGAAGGGAGATGAGTTTCTTTACTGCAAGGTTTCTTAGAGCCTTTCAAATGCTAACATGAACTGCACGTTGCAAACAGATGGGTATAGTATGCAGGTGTCCAAAATGTCTTTAAGAATAGAATCTCTTTTTTGCCTAAAATGTGTTAACATCTCACAGATGGTATGGATGACACTGCTCTATGATTTAGTTAAGAAGCATTACATTCATTTAAAGATATTAATTAAAAATTATAGTGTTCCTGTCAACTAAGGTCCCTAATCTCCCAGAATATTCCACTAAAACAAAAATACTCTTGAGAAAGATGGAATATTATCCCATTATCAATCTCTAACAGCTTGGTTCTAGATCAGATTAACAGAGAATGCCAGAAAAATAAATCGGAGAAAGGAAAAAAGAGATACTTAAGAAGTAGGGTAAGCTGAATATGTAGGGCAAAGCAGAGCCTCAATTGTCAGTCTTTGGAGGCTTAAGGAAGAAGTTTTAGGGCTACTATGAAGTGTAGGCTAACTGCTCTAACAAAGTGACCCCAAAATATGTCATGGTTCAAACCTAAGCAAAGTTCACTTATGGCTCAAATAACAGTGCGAAGTGCTTCGGTTTGGTAGGAGCCATGGGGGGCGTGCACCTCAACTCTGTCATCAACGGCTCTTCCATTTTCAACACATGGCTTCCAAGGTCACCCTTGGGGTTGCCTCCATCCAAGTCAGTAGGAAAGAATAGAAAATAGAGGTGCAAGCATGGGGGATATTTTGAGCCAGACCTGTACTTTATGCACATCACTTCTACTCAAATTTCTTTGGCTAAAATACAGTCATGTAACCACAATAACTACAGGAGAAACTGTGAAATGTGGTCAAGCTGGTGCACAGGAAGAAGAGGAAAACATACATCTTAGTGAACAAATAGTAGCCTTTGCTATATATGTGTAAGGAAAAAGAGGTTGAATGACGTACAGTAGCGAAAAGTCACAAAGCACAACAAGGACAACAGAAACAAATGTGGTCTATACAACTGCCCAGTGTTAGAATTGTTTCTACCATCAAAAACAAACAAACAAAAAAGAACATAAAAAGCTATTATTGAAAAAATAGAAGTTAATCCAAACATCAAAAAATAGGGGAGCAATTAAACGAAGTATAGTATTCCTGTTCCTAAAGTAGAGTATCATGTACTCAATAAACATCATGTTGTGAAATAATGTCATAATGTCTGAAAATCTGCAGGGTATTTCACAATATTAAGATGTACAAATAGTAAAATATATATGGTTATAAGCATATGGAAAAAAAGCCTGGAAAGACAGTCATTAAGATATTATTTCTGAGTAGCTATATTTGGGAGTTGGAATTATAGATGTTTGATTTTTAAATTTTTATCTGCAATTTCTTCTTTTTGAAATTAAATATGTAGTATATTTATAATAAGCAATATTTCTAAATAAAAATATCAATATGTAACTAAATACGTACCAATGACAAAACTCTGAAGCTGTTTTATAGTAAAAAGCAAAGACAAAATTAAAAAAAACATATATTTGATCTCTTTCCACACACATTTGATGGGCACATTCTTTTAAGACATGAGGAAAAAATTATAAAAGTGATTGTTGGTAGGGAAAAAAGTAATGACTTCAACTTTTATTGCAATCTTTATTTTATAACTTCAACAAACAACAACAAATATTTCTGAGCTTTCACTATGAACCTATAGAGACAAAGACCAATGTTATTTTGTGCCACCAATTATCTGTGTTGACCGATGGACAAGCAATTACTTTCCATCAAGAGCCTTGCTCAGTAAAAACCCATACATTATTTTCTGCTTATTGATTCTGATGAGAAGCATACAGCAGCACGTATGGCTTATAAAGCAATGATTCAAATATATACATATATATCTACATAGCCACACGAATAGGGAATTTTAGTAATATATATTGTGACAATATCCTTAATACTTTGTAATTATAAGTTAATTTATAATTATCTCCCATAATCATGAAGAGATTAAGTTATATTTAAGTAACTATATTGTGAACTTCTTTCAGAGTACTGTAAAATTCATGGCCATTGCCTTCACAAATAATACTAGGCAAAAATTTAAATTTAAACATGCTGATACAATAGATTAATAAGAAATATGAATAGGTCATATTTAAGATCACAGGATAACTATTTTTCCACCTACATCTATCACCCATGCTGTACTCTGTACTCCTAGTTAGCCCCATTCCTCTAAATACTTAATCTCAATTTTTTTAGTTATAACCTAATTACATGGTAAGTACCAAGAGGATACAACTTGTACGTATTTTTCACAAGCAACCTGGAATAGTAGAAAGATCACAGGCATTGGGGTCAGGATTTTTTGCCTTGGAAAGCCTCCTTCTCCTTGCCACTTTCTAAATCCAGGCCTTTATTATCTGACACCTGCATTACCGCATAAACCTCATAACCAACCTCCCTAACTCCACTGCCGATGTTCTCTTGGTTACCATACTACCAAGAGATGTCTGTTAAAGACATAAGCCTGGGGACCCCATTTCCTACTTGAGAACCTTTGTTGGTTCTCCAGTTATGTGATATATAGAAAGTTAGATCTATTAGACCTGACCTTACTTTCCTTGGCTATACAATCTTAACTATGGCAGATTCTGATGTGTTGCTGGACAAGAGTAGACTCACAGTCATATGTGGCCCATTTTTATTAATGGCGCATTTTAAAGTGTTTTCTTTTTTCTCTCTTGGATAGGAAAATTTTCTAATATTCATGCAATAAGATAAAAATGTGTATTTCATAATTAAAAGTAAATTTCATGAGTTACACTGGATTAGCACAAATCCTATGAACTGTTTACATAGTACTGGTATTTCCAACCACATCACTTAGGAAGATCAAAGCAAAGTCTACAGAAGATTAATAAATGATAATGTTCTGTACATACAAGAAAATGTTATGGCCCTGACAAAGCCTCTCAGAAGTTGAGAAAGGATGAGGCCACCTTCATTTTTTTGAGCCTCTCAGCATATTAAAAAAAATGGAGAAGGGCCAAAACACAACTACATATAGTATGGCTTGTTCTAAGTGTTTATATTCAACAGATTAATGTGTTCAACATTTAAAAACACAATGCCATATAACTGTGTTACTTGTAAATTAAGATTCGTTATCATTACAATGAATATTTCACAGTTTACTAAAGGTGGTGTGGTTCAGTAATAGGAGCAAAGCTTAAAGTTTTTTGATGATCATCTTTTTGCAATCTTGTCAGTGTGTCTTTATCACTACATGATAACATCAAAATCACCCACTTAGGCCGCTTCTGAATGGGAACCTGGGTCCAGAGGGCCATCCTGGCCCTCCCTGAGATGTTTCTGGTTCTTGTGCTCAGACACAGACTATTAGACCCTGCTAATTGCAAAGGAAATGCATGGCTCTAACAACAATAATAACCACCACCACAATGGCTTCCTATTATCTGTGAACTGAAATACTCCTAAGGACCTTCTTCTAGTTAACATGCTTTCCACAATCACTCCCTACTTATCACACTTCACGCTTACCTTTTGCACCTGGCCTATCTATTCAACTCCAAATTTAGATCCTGCTATCCTCTTTGTTTTTGCTGAAGCTGTTCATTCTGCCCTTCCCATTTCTGCCACCAAAATCCCACTCATCGGCCAAGCCTCTTCTTAAATATCTGCTCTTTTATGACACTGTCACTTTTTCTGACCTTCTGCTTTTTTCATCCTTGATTGTATTTCATATATTTTTCATCACATAAGTTATGTGATACAATTATATGCACATTTATTTTATTTCTCCAAGAGATTATAAGTCTACTGAGGGCAAGGAAAATCCTGTATGCATCTCTACATTCTCTGTGTCCCATGGGCTAATGTATTAGACATGGTAAACATTTGATAAATATATATTAATTAGAAATCACAATAGCCACAGGACTTTGGCAACAAGCTTGTTGAAGTAAATATTTCTGGTGCTTTCAGTAACTTAAATACCCAACTATGTACTTAACAGCTGCGTTATTAAATAACATGTATAATAATTATAGATTTACCACCCATTTCAAGTATATCAGGCATAAAGTATGCACTTCATAAATATTAAAGAAGAAAGTATAATGATAATGCATCAATAATGCTATCAGCCCTCAAAATTTAGATAAATCATAATCACAATCTAGCTTAATGTTCCAAACAGAATCTCAGCCATATTTGAAATTCAAATAAAGATGTATTACTTTTTTTTTTTTTTAACTTAACTGAGTTCCGAAATGTCTTGGCAAGAGCTTTATAATATACAACAGATTCATTAGGATGTTTAATCAGATCACTCAAGCATTTGTTCATATGGAAAATTCATCCAAATGTATCAAAACTCTTAGCCAATATCAATATAACTATAATTAAGAATATATTCAGAAATAATGCCATAATTAATGCTTTATTCAAATTGCCAAATTCTTGGCAAATAAATTAATGTTGTCCTTGTAGGCCACTTGTATTCAGTCCCTGGAGTTAAAGCAACTTGGCTGGACTCCAACGACGAATCACTTAGGAGGGAAAAAGATCATTTCTTTAGTGAGAATTCACTGCATCAAATGGGACACATCATGTAGAAAATAATAACCTACTTACTGAGTTCTCAACCTCATCTTGTTATATAAAAACAAAAGTATATAATTTAAAATCACAAGGAGAATAATGCAATTGAGAAAGAAATGGTATTACAGTATCTTATCAAATAATTTAAAGAAAAAGGCCTGGGTTTCCTAAGACTTTCCTGCCTTTCAACCTTTCAACATATGTCAGCTCCTTACAGCTCACAATCACAGACAGACACATGCCACGTGAACAGCCTAAATGAAAAGGAAAGGAAACATCATCACCGCACCCTCCTCTCCTTCCTCCCGGCTGCCAACTCTGCACATTAGTTAATTGCGTGGCTGGGGCTCGTGCTTCTGTCACTCAACTAAAACTGGTCTCTTAAAAGTTATAACGATTTCCCGATGAGTAAATCAATTGGGCTTATTTCTTTGTCCTTGTTTTCTCTAAAAATTCTACCCTGATGACTGAGCCTCTCCTTCTTGAAAATCTTATCAACATTAATGAAGATCCATGGATTTGTTGTTTTCTTTTTGAAGTTCCCTTTCTAGCCCTTCTTGCCATCCCCCAATAAACAGGTCTTCCCCAAAGTTGAACTTTTTCTCTCTTTGCCTTGGTATTCTCATGTCTTCAACTACTGCATTAGATCCATTAAAAATGACAGGAGGATTGAAATCTCTTTCCCTCAAAGTTCTAGAGCTCTCCTTACTTCCTGTCCAACAGTCTGACTTTCTTGTGAACATATAGTCACGTGGGTGTTGCACTGATACCTCAGACTCAAACAGTCAAAAACAAAATACACCTCTCTCTCTTCTCCCCTACTGCCACAAACCACAAGCAAAACAAACCACAGAACAGAAACCCTCCTCCAGCCTTCCCTACTTCTCTTGCTGAAGACACTCTCTTTCTAGAGAACCATGCTGGACACTACAGTCAGATTTGACTTTTCCGGTTCCTCTCTGCCCGTTTCAGGGGACCCTGCCTCGCCAGTGTCTCTGCTGTCTGTCCTGTCTCTGTCCTTCTCACTATATACACTCCAGAGCTAGTTCTCACTGGCTCTTACCTGGAATAAAAAGAAAACAAGTCTCTTATTTGTCCCTCTGCATTCCATCCCTAATGCCAGTCCTATGTTAATATGCTGGGGAATAGCTGTGAGTATTCATCCATTCCCTAAATATTCACTATTATCCTTGTGCCATGTCATTTTGTGTAGAGAAACCACACACCTGGCTTTCTACTGACAACCCCAGGTGATCTTTGTTCAGGTCCAGATCAGTTTCCTATGATCTCTCCTCTTTTGCCGCAAGCCACAGGAACTCATCCTACATTTAACTCTGTTCTTGGGGTTATTTCCCCCACCTTAAGCCAAAATACAAAATACGATAAGTTGTCCCTGAATGTCTGCTCTCACTTTCGTCTTTTTATCAATAGGAAAAGTGTAGTCCTCAGCTAAACACTACATTTCCTAGCCTCTCTTTTTGCTAAGTGTAACCATATGACTATATTTTGGCCAATGGGATATGAGCAGAAATCACACATACAACTCTCAGATCTTGCCTGTAAAAGGAAGGAGTAGGCCCCCCACTTCTTTCCCCCTTTCCACCTTTGATCATGTAGGTGCCAGAAACACCTTAGAGGCTGGGGACCAACAAGGAGTCTGGTTCCTGAACAGCCTCTGGGAGCAGTGCCATGTTCCCCCATCCCCCTTTTCTGGACCAGTTGTAATTTAGATGTTTGTTTGTGAGAGAAATAAAGTTTGCCCTTGTTTAAGCCTTTGTTATTTTGGTTTCTGTTAAAGTAGCTAATACAACAGGCTATCAAATACACAGACACAATCTCTTCAACACCTCTCCTATTTGTGAACAACGATGACATGTGGTTCACGAGATACTGTATAGCAAGGAGTCAAGCAGTCACTGTCCTGAGCTTCTAATGCCAGGAGAAAGGTTTAATTGGTATTACACAGAAAGGAACATAGTGCAAGAAGCAGAGGAACATATTTTCAGTTCGGGCCCGAATAAGAAAATACATCTTCCTAGAAAAAGGTCCACAGCTACAGTACATTCGAGGTAGACAGAAAATTAGAGAGCTGCAGCAATCACACCATTTCTATTAGAAAGAAAAGGAGACATTTTGAAGAGCACAACAGAGAGAGGTAAAACTAACATGAACATTAGTCATTAGCTCATACAAAGACTCAGAACTTGGAAATGAGAATCAGGAGAAACAGAAGCTACAGTCCCAATGAAGACTTAACATGGAGTTCGAACATTACGGGGTCTATTAAAGAGGAGAAATGGAATTGGAAAAGCCCAAGAAGAGGAACTTAGAGTAGATCAGAACAGATGCTAGAACCTAAGCTAAAAGTTAAGACAATTTCCGTAGAAAGGAAAAATCTTGAGTTACCTGAACTCCACTGAAACCCATTTATAGTCATCTAGTTACTGATAATACTTGTACTTACGTTAAAGAGTAGTTGTAAGTAAACTGTTTTCCCCAGATGCTGATCAGCAAGAGGCGAAAAAGTCATCAGGGACACAGTGAAATTACTTTGTTTCTTCCCTGAGATAAGGAAGTGAGTTGCTGTTAATGAGTTTGGTTCAATGACAAGGAGAGTCCAACCTCCATAAAGAGTCCTTGAAATGGACATGTCTAGTGCATAGATTTTGTATTTCAGTTCTTTCTGGTTCAAGTTTCTAAGAATTAGGTGTTTTCCCATATCTGGCAAGGCTAAATATTCTTGCATCATCACAAGCAGGCCTGAACCCCATTAAGGATCCTGGATAAAGGAAAACCAGGCTAAGATGTGCTACATCTCCTCCCTAGTTTCTGCCAGTCTTCGTATTCTTAGCCAGATGAATCACAAGCTGCATGTGTGTGTTTTCTACTTTTCTATAAGCCGCCAGAAATACTACAATAGTAAAGAAATATAATCCTACAGGTTAGGTCATTTTCAACAAACCCTTATGCAGCATTTATAATATCCCAAAGTAAGAAATCCCTCTAGATGTAATACATATAAGATGCTTTAGAGCATAGTGGTAAAAGCATGGGTTCCACTGTCAGACAGACCTGGGGTTAAACCCCAGCTTTATCATCTTAGTAGGTGTGTAACTCATAAAACATCTCTAAACTTCGGTATATTCTACTGCAAAATTAAGATCAAGTAACAACACAGACAATCATACAACTGCATGTATAATAAGTGCTATGAGGGGACTTCCCTGGTGGCGCAGTGGTTAAGAATCTGCCTGCCAATGCAGGGGGCATGGGTTCAAGCCCTGGTCCAGGAAGATCCCACATGTCGTGGAGCAACTAAGCCCATGAGCCACAACTACTGAACCTGCGCTCTAGAGCCCGCATGCTGCAACTACTGAGCCCGCGAGCCACAGCTACTAAAGCCCACGTGCCTAGAGCCCATGCACTGGAACAAGAGAAGCCACCACAATGAGAAGCCCGCACACCACAACGAAAAGTAGCCTGCACTCGCTGCAACTAGGGAAAGCCTGCACACAGCAATGAAGACCCAACACAGCCAAAAATTAATTAATTAATTAATTAAAAATAATAATAAATGCTATGAACAGTCAAAATACTGCAGGAAGATGTAACAGGATACCTGACCTAGTTTGGAAAATCTGGGAAGGCTTCTTAAAGAAGCGATATTGCAGTTAAGATCTGAAGGATGCAAAGGGTTAACCAAGGGTTGATAAAGAGTGTCCTAGGCAGAACGCCAAGGGAAAATGGCTCCTGGTGGGAGAAAACACAGCTCACATTAAAGGCAAGTGTAGCTGGAGAACAGAGGGTGAGGGATAGCTCAGTATAAGGAAGCTGGAGGTGTATGCAGGTGCCAGACAATACGGGACAGCATAAGCCATCGTTCAACAAAGGGTTTGAAGTAGCAGGTGACGTGCACATACTAAGTATTCAGTAAATGTTACTTCTGTCATCACTGTTGGGAAGTAACACCTGGGCTGGGGAGACACTGCCTTACGGTCATTGATTCTGGGACCAGGAGAGAGAGAATTGGTAAGCAGTCTCTTCTTAGAGAATGGTATCTTTAACGCCTCTTTCAGTCTGAATGGGCTACAAAAACACACAGGCCTTTTTCTTATTTTTCTCAATTTTAAAATTTTGAGATAATTGTAGACTCACATGCAGTTGAAAAAATAATAAAGAGAGGTGCTGTGTAGCCTTCATTCAGTTTCCCCAATGGTAACCTCTTGCATAACTACAGTACATTATCACCACCACAATACTGCCATTAATATAATCCACTGAACTTATTCAGATCTCACCAGGTTTACATGCCTTTGTGTGTGTATGTGTGTTGGTGTGTATACTGAGTTCTATGCAATTTTACCACACATGTAGATACATGTGACTATGGCCACAGTCAAGATACAGAATAGTTCTACCACAAGGGGCCCACATGTTAACCTTTAATAGCCATGACCACCTCCCTCTGCATCTCCCTAAACCCTGGTAACCACTAACCTGTTCTTCATCTCTATAATTTTGTAATTTCAAGAATGTAATATAAATGGAATTATATAAAACATAGCTTTCTTGGATTATTTTCACTTAGTATAATCCTTTTCGGATCCATCCAAGTCATTCCATGCTTCAATAGTTCATTCCTTTTAGTGCTGAGTAGTATGTCATGGTATGGATGTACCAGAGTTTTGTTTAACCATTCACCTGATGAAGGATATATAATTTTTTCCCAGTTTTTGGCTATTACAAATAAAGTTTTGCTATACATGTTCAGGTTTTTGTGTGAACATAAATTTTCATTTCTCTGGGATAAATGCCCAAGTGTACAACTGCTGGTATGTAGTTGCAAATGGTAGTTGCATGTTGAGTTATATAAGAAACTGTCAAATTGTTTTCCAGAGCAGTGGTATTACCAATAATACATGAATTGTCCAGGGACTCTACGACCTTGATGACATTTGATGCTTTCACAATTATTCATTTTAGCCATTCTAACACTTGTGTAGTAATATCTCATCTTGGTTTTGATTTGCATTTCCCTAATGACAAATGATGTTTGCTATCTTTTCATGTGCTTATCTACCATATGCATACCCTCTTCAATGATTTTTTCTTCATGTCTTTTGCATATTTTCTAATTGGATTGTTTGGCTTTTTTAACTGAGTTTTGAGAGTTCTTTACATATTCTAGATACAAATCCTTTGTCAGATATGTGTTTTGCCATATTTTAGTCCAGTCTTTACCTTGTCTTATCAGTGATTATAAACAATAATCATTATGAAGAAGCAGGAATTAAAAAGTAATATATATGTGGAATGCTCAGAACTTGCAAAGTTCCTTAAATACTGGACCCCATCAATAAAACTGTAGTTTCTGACATGCTCCAGAAACAGAAAATGGAAGCTTTGTTGCACTTTAACCTCTGTTTCCCCCACTACCGCATCTGCCTATTGTTCATGTGGACTCTTTGTTTCCATAATATATCATTATTCTTAATGAGTAATCAATATAGGTGACTGCATATCTCCTTGCCAAAAACTGATGTTTGCCAGGATATCTGCCTAGATGAGTCTCAGATCACTGGGCTTTTGCCATTTTCTCAGTATGACCAGAAAGAGACCTTGTCTTCTGCTTACCAGCTGAAAAATCTTCAGGAGTTCCCACTGCCTACAAAAAAATACGAATTTGTAAATCTTGTGTTTAAGGGTTACCACATAATGACCCAAGGTATCTCTTTATTCTTACTTCCTCTGTCCTAAAATTTCTACCACAGTCATTATACCCTGCAATTTACTTCCAAAAGTCTAATGTTTCCTTATACGAAAGACTGGACTTGCTCTACCAGGTTGGGGCTGTTACTAGAATGAAGAGCAGGTGGAGTTATATAACACAAGGCACATAATCCTCTTACTATGAAATTGAATGTCTCTCCCATATCTACTTTCCCCAGCAATTACAAGCTAAACATTGCAAAGTAATAAATATTCATCTAACTAAATAAAAGTTCACTTACTTGGCAATATATATTCTGCTCTAGCAAATTTCATATGTTCAAGTTGTTTTCCATGAAAATTTGGTTAATTCAAATATGGTATCACTCACATTCCCATGGTAGAGATGACTGGAGGGCTGGGCTCAGCTACGATTTTCAAAGAGAATGCCTAAATGGGCCCACTTCAAGAAGGCAGGCACAGGATAGCTGGACTCCTTACATGGAGTTCTCAGGGGATCTCGTAAAGAGTTTTCCAAATGATGGGGAATGGAAGCTGGTGATTTCTTAAGGTCTGAGCTAGGAAACTGGCACAGTGTCACTTCCACTGCACTCAACTGCTTAAAGTGTTCATAAAGCCCACTCAGATTCAAGGGGGAGGGGATACAGGATCACATCTCTTGATGGGAAGAATTTACAGTGATCTTCACTTCACCACATGATTTGCTGGTGGATTAGGGGAGAAATGTTCTGAGTTTTTAGATATCTGAACATGTCTTCAGTCTGCCATTATAGAATGGAAGGTAAATACCATCTAAAGTTGCAAAAGAGATTTTCCCTCGTAACTTTGAAAACAGTGCTCTGTCTTCTGATGTTCAGTGCTGGGCCTGAGAAGTCAGATGCAAATCTGATCTATGATCTTTTTAAGACATTTTTTTTCTTCTCTTGAAACTTTTATGATCTCATGTTTATCTTTGGTGTTTCAAAAATTCAGTATCTTGGTGTAGATTGCTGTATGGGAGCAATCAAATGAGAAATTTCCATCTTCAGATCTAGGTTATTGTCTTCTACTATTTTCTTACTAATTTTTTTTGTTTGTTTTTCATATTTTTCTGAGATTCCTATACTGTACGTCCTTTATTGGTATCTATGCCTTATAGCTTTATTTTTCATATTTTTCATCTATTTGTCCTTTTGCTCTATTTTCTGCATGATTTTCTCAAAATTGTTTTCTAACTTTATTGATATATTTCCACAATCATTTTCTCTAGTTCTCTAATGTGTCCTTCATCACAGTATCCCTAATTCTTATTTTACAGATACAATATGCTCTCAAGTATTTCTGAATATATCAGATTAAATTTTAAAAAAAGAGATAGGCTCCCTGAATTATTACATTGTCATCTGGAATCAACTTTCTTCCTTCCTTTTTTTTTTCATCTTTTACTTTCATGTTGTTGGGTCAGAAGATGGAGTTGCTAATATAGGTTTCATCCACTGTTGTTTAAGAAGGACTTTTCCCTAAGTCTTTTCCTTGAGTGGAAATTCTGACTGGGATATTTGTGTAGGGTAGGGCAGCATCATGGGAAGGAATCAAAGGCACAGAGCGAAATTCGCCAACTTGCAGGTTAAGGTAAAAGCGCAGGGAGCCACCAGACAGATTTAGTCCAATCCCCTCAACTGACAGAACAAGAAGACTTTACTCCCTTTAATCTGGAGCATCAATATCCATCTAGAAGCCTTAGCTTTCCCAAGTCAATTCCTTCCATTTCTTTACAGAAGAACCATTGGTTTTGTTGTTGTTGTTTTAACTGAACACCTGCCACATGACTTTGTTCTAAGAACAGAAATTAGGGAGAGAGATGGAGGTTCTCTCTATTAATCTCTGTTTGTAGCCACACTTCTTACCAAAACCTCTGTGGACCTTGCTAACTTTCAGTCCAGAGTTCCTCTCCTCTGTTAAAGGTTTACCTTTTTAAAAATACTTCATTAGGGTTGGAAGGCAAACACATATTCCTGTCTACTGCTTCTAGCTAAAAGTTCTTAATAATCAGTTACGTGTAGTCTCAGTTTAGCCATGGTAACAGCTCTTGCCTTTAGAAGAACAAATTTCAAAGGATCACCAGAAGATGATATAATAGAAAATGCAATTAGGTGATAATATATTTGGATGAAGGGAGACTTCATTTTGTAAATACCTTTTATTATATACCATTTACAATATATCTGTTATGAACAAATGCTCATTAGAAAACAGATGGGTGATTCCCCTGTGGTAGGCTGAAAATATGGAACTTCTCACCAATATTTTGAAACATTTTTGTTTGTTTGGCAAATATACAAAAAAAAAAAAAAGATAATAAAAGAGCTAGAAAAGCCAAAGTTAGTAGCAAGAGCACTGAACAAGAACTACTTATAGACATTCTACGTAGACAGTGATATTGATTGGCCAATTCATCAACATGTCACAAGACGGTGGTAAGGCATGAACAGAGCATTATCAATGGAACACAAGTAACCTTATGCATGTAGAATCACAGCATAAGGATTCCAGTGTCACAGAGGATTTGCAAAGACATCACTTTTTAATTTCTAACACTGGTGCCAAAACACCTATCAGTTGTTCTTGTACAAAGGATTACTTTGCTCCTATAAAATAAAATAATGTAATGTTAATTATTTCAAACATCTTTTTAAGCCAGTCTTCTATTAGGCTCCCAATGTAATTAAAATCCATTGAAGCATAACTTCAACTTACATATTTTTCATACCTTATATGATTGTATTCAATCATGTATGAAAGTGTGGTAAAAATATAAAACTATTAAATAAATATAGTGTCCTTTATAAAAGCTTTGACAGATTGGTTCCAAAGATATTAAAGAAAACTTGAGAGGGCAGGTTAAAATCAGCTGCTTTTATGTCAAAAAGGAGAACTTGTTTCATTATAACTAAGTATTTGAATAAAAACTATTATGAAATTTGGAAGGTCGTTAATTATATCTCACATAGCTCAATTAAAGAAACATTTATTAGAATTTCTCAATACTCTGACAAAACCCTTCATTGCTAAAACATAATGAAAATGATATTTAAGTGTCAGGCCAGGTTCAAATATGAACAGTGAGCATTAGTGGTAAACTAAAGTCAAACTATAATTCCCAATTTGTAATAGGATTAGACTCTTTCCTCACCATGAGATTTCAGTCCAACACCACTCCCAAAATCAGTGATCAAGAAAAACAGACAGGGACTTCCCTGGTGGTCCAGTGGTGAAGACTTTGCCTTCCAATGCAGGGAGTATGGGTTCGATCCCTGGTCAGGGAGCTAAGATCCCACATGCCACGTGGCCAAAAAAACCAAAAGGTAAAACAGAAGCAATATTGTAACAAATTCAATAAAGACTTTTAAAGAATGGTCCACTTTAAAAAAAAAAAAAGAGAAACAGACATACAATCCATTTCGACATTTCAATGTTTGTGAGAAAGAAGTAAGCAATTAAAGGTAGAGAATTTACAACAGCTAAGGGTTACAAAACTGACCACAGCAAAGTTCCTCCAACATGCCAATATAATCTAAGGAATTACAATTGAACTGAGTAAACTAAAATTGAACTTCAGTACCCACTGGTACATAAAACATTAAGTGAACTTCCTAACACTATGAGAGTGAAGTACAGGCAGAGAAGAATGAAGATGAATGAAGAGACCCTGTGAAGCACCAGCAGAATTCTGAAAATAATTTTAAGATAATAAGCATAGAGGATATGTAAGATATAGGTAAAAGTTACCCTAAAGTGACAGAATTCTTTTCAGGCCCAAAGAGGGAGGATCAAGGCTTACTATTATCCAATAGAAGGCATAAACATCTCAAGAGAAGGAATGCTTAACTACCAATGAGGCTGGTCAGAAAAAAGAGCAAGAAAAAAGTCAGGGAGCAACCAAATTGGCCAAAGTTTTATCCAGCAAAGTCCTCTGGGAAAGAGATGATGAATTTTGGGGGAGTTGGGCCACCTGCCACTTTCATGAAAGATACATATCTGTTTTAAGGTAGAGATACTTCCTTATAATTCTCTAGAGTACAAATAAGTGGTTTCAAATCTTAGGCCTTGAGTTCTTGTAGCCCCTTCAGAAGCTGCAACAAGAAGGGGTGAGGTGCAGGGTATGAAGATACAAGCACAGTTCTGCGTCCATCTGTTATACGTTTGACCAAGGGATCCATGTCTTTTAAAAAATGGGAACTCCTGGCTTAGTTCAAATTGTTTCTGCTATTCTGACTGTATGTTCAGCACATGGTATTCCAGACAGTTTTCCAGTTTACATGCATCCTGACTCTGGAAATTACCCTGCACAGCAGTCTCAAGCAATTCAGGTCACTAGAAAGGAAGAGTCCTTTTGGAAACAACACAACTGCACTCTGATTATTTTGTTTTGTTTTCACTGACTCTTGTGAGTTTGTCCCAAAGGGCATTTATGGAGGATTTTTCTACTACTGTATCATTATTGTTACTATTGTAATTAGTTTATGTTAGCATTTTATTATATACTGAATCAGAACATACTGGGTTTAGTCTGGTGCTAAAAATTTATTACTGATAACTTTTCTTAACTGTTAAGTGGAGATAACACTAATCCATATCCTTTCCTCTCCCATCTTAGATACTTGTATGATACAAAGGCAAATAATATATTCTTTATAAAACAATATATAAACTATAAAACTACTTATCCATTACTTAATTACATATTCACCCACTTACTTAATTGAAATATCCCTTAGATAAAGCCAGAGGTATAACAAATTCTTTTGCTTTTGTAAACTATAAAGTACTATGCAAATAAAAAAAATTGTTACTGACAGAAAAAAGTTAGTGTTCTTAATTTTTTAAAATCTCACATAGATTAAAGTACAAAATATCAAAATAAACATTAAGTTTGGTAAAATAAGAAAAAGATATCTGGGTGATTCACATAAAGCAGATTTTCTGAAAAATACATACTTAATATTATAAATTGAGAGATACCACTTCATATATTCTCAACTAATACATATTGATAAATTTTAGAAAGAAAGCAATAAATCATTGACAAACATCATGGATTCTCTGAATGAAAGGGCAGGAAACACTGAGAATAGTACCCCAACACAGCTCAGTGGAGGCTATGAGTCTGGAAGCAGACTGCCTAGGTTTGGAAGCTTGATTTTACTGCGTATTACCTTAAGGACCTTAACGCAAGTTTTTCATAGGGCTGCCGTGAGGCTTAATTCTCACAAAACACTGAGGTCAGTGCTTGTCACTGAGTGAAGATCTGGTAAGTGTTAATATGATTGTTATTACATTACAGTCTCAAGTTTCCACTCCTACCTCCTTGCAAAAGGGGTGTTCTATGATCTTCTGAGAAACAAGTCATTACCCCCAGAATAAAAACAATACCATGGCCCCTAAAATCTGATCAGAGCTGAATAAAATACAGAGAGTCCTCAGCCAGCTGTCCCTTTCAAGGGATGCAAAGCTCTGCATGAAACATGTGTTTCTGGTTATATACTCAGCACCTGCTGGATCTGGGCATGGTTATTCCTTCAGCATGCGCTATATGAGCAGTTTATTTCCTTACCTTCTAGAAATAAGTCCATTAATAAAACTAGGCATTTAGGAATACAAATAAAAGTTGGATTTTGAAACCTCAGGGAAGATGTACATGGGAAACAAAAATATTCTTACTTATCACATCAAAGTTATTAAATAAGTGTAGCTCAAACTAATTCAAACTGTCCCAAGTTGCAATAAGATCCAATATATGGTACAGCTACTAAGTCATGAACAGCTTGGGAGACCAACCTATGGGAAGTTACTTTTATCATGAGAAGGGTTGGAATATGTGAATTTAATAATCCAAGAACGTGTGCCCATATTCCTATTTATGCGGCTGTCACTTCAGCGCTTCATTCTGTTGCTTTCCCAGTCGGTAGTTACATTTAGAATCCCACCTGCTTTACTATAGGTCTGCTGTTGGTCCTCCCAGAATGACTGGCGTATATCCAGTCAAAATTGTTTCATCATTATACTATCTCTCCCATAGGCTGAAAAAGAAGAAAACCAGATACAGTGTCTCTTATTAGCAATAATACTTCTACTGTTTCATAAAGTAGATCTTGGAAATTAATGTTTGGACCTATATGTCAAGCTAAGTAAGACCCAAATCACCCAGAGAGAACAAACATATGCAAACATTTGCATACCTTGCTATGATAAAGTTTGGGGAAACTATTTAAATCCAGCATATACATCACCAGTGTACAAAACAACTAATCACATGCAATCAGAGTCCTGAAACTGCAGTTGCCTCAATTAAGCAGATAGTCTACATAGTTCATCACTTACTAATGTCCCTGTAAAGAGAGTCAAAATTATGAATGGCCTGATTAGTTTCTGTTCTAGAAAATCTTGTCTCCTGCAATTAAAGAGTTACTAAAGGACTCCTTTATTCCTTGATTCAGATTTGATATTAAGACAACCGCTCAGTAGAGTGCAACTGCAGTCTTTGAAAACAAGGTCTTCCTTTCTAGTCACTAAATGCTAAAGACTGCCCTCCAGGATAATTCTTTCTAGCTTCAGGATGCACATGAACTGAACTAGCAGATGGATCACTGCTCAGTGAATGACATAATATGAGGCAGATAATGGAAACTAATTTCAGCTCGGGTAGTGGTTTTCCCAATTTGTTAAAGTCATAGACCCCTTGGTCAAGTGTAACCAATGAAAACTGAGTTGCTCTCGTCCTTCCACATACCCTTTCCCTAATACCGACTCTCACGGAGATCATCTGGGCCTGGGAGGCATGCACATGTTTTAGGGTGAATTTTGCCTGTAACTCACATGTGGTTTAGGAAAGACTTAATTGTTGCTGTCATCTTATAAATATATACTAGTGATGATATACAGATTTGACCTTGAATGCCAACACCAATCAAAAAGTAGTGACTGACTGACTGACATGAAAAAGATTCTAAGGACAACTCTTGACTCAATGAGAAAAAAGAAAATACAATGATTGATTTGCAATGATCGATAAAGATATAACAAAGGAAAAATGATGACATTTGTATGATATATTTTGCCTTTGCATTGTGTAAAGGGCTTTTTTTTTTCATATGCTCATAGACTTCTAACAATAAAAGTGATTTAATAAAAAACAAAAACAAAAACAAAACTACCAACCAGTTTAATCCCCTAAAGCAAAAGCACATTTTCCCACAGTAGCTATTTACTTTAATATTTATTCATTCACAAGACATTTATTAAGCACAAATCTTTAACAGATGCCATACTGGGGGAAGCATATTTGCCTGTTTTTCTATTTCTTTCAAGAGCAATAGTTTTATCCAGTGTGCTCACATTCCAAAGTCCTCGCCGTCATCAGGTGACTGTGCCACCCGTCCCTTTGAGAATCTCAACATCTGATTGTTTCAGCTGCTTCCTTCTGTAAAAGCACTGCCATCAGGCTCTCACATTTTGAGTCTACTTTCCTCTCTATTTCTGAAACCCCATCGTAATGAAGTAAGCTCCCTGAGATCCACCTACCGTCACTGAGTCAAGGAAATCACTCTATCACCTCTATCACTTTTGCTCCATCAACCTCTCTCTCTCTGCTAGATTATTCCTATCAACACAAAAATAGGCTCTCTTGACCCCATATCTCTGCCATATTTCTGACTTCCCCACTTTCCTGTGCTTTTCTCTTGAACTTAAGTCACTTAGACTTTGGTTCCTACTACTCCATCAAAACAGCTCTTATAGAGTCAGCTCCGTTTGACACAGCTGATCACTCCTTGGAACATGTACTTCATCTGGCTTCTGAATTACAATCGTTTCTTAATTCTCCTTCTGCCTCATCAGCTGTACCTTTTCAGTCTCCCTTGCTGATGTGTCCTCCTCTCCCTGACCTCTAAATGTTAGAATTCCTCAGGACTCAGACCTCACACCTCTCTTCATCTACACTCACTTCCCAGTTAACTTCGTCCTGTCTCATGTGTCTAAATGCCATTCATATGTATAACATATGTGTATATATACATACACACATTTGTCAGTGCATACATACACATCTATGCATGTATGTAATATATTCATTCCCAACTTCTCTGAATTTCAAATTCATATATCCAACTGCCTATCTATTATCTCCACTTGGATGTATCCTATGCATCGAAAATGTAGCATGCCCCTAACCAAAGCCTGACTCCTCACTTTCCACCCTGTTCCTCAGTCTTCCCAGTCTTCCAAACTGCAGTTAATGACAACTCCATCCCTCCAGACTAAAAACCTTAAGGCATTATTGGCTATTCTCTTTCTCTCTCACCAAATCAGCAAATCCTATTTGCTCTCTCTTCAAAATTTATCCAGAATCCAACCACTTCTCACCACCTCTCCTACCATTGGCCCCAGCCATGATCATCTTTCTTCTGGACTACTACAATAGTCTCCTGATCCTTTTTTCTATTTTTTTCTCTTGCCCTTCTCTATTCTCAATTCTCAACACAACGCCAGTGTGAATCTTTCACCAGGCCAGATCTGTATATTCTTCTGCTCACATCCACCAATGGCTTTTAAGGCCCTCCACATCATGACTCACCTGATACTTGTCTGAAGTCATCTTCCATCTTCACCTGATCTCATCTTGCTGTTCTTTGTGCAGAAAAAGACTGCTACTGTCTCAGGGGCTTGGCAATTGATGGTTCTTCTGTCTAGACCACTCTTCCCCCAGATGTCCACACCGTTCCCTCTCTCATTTCCTGCAAGTCTCTGGTCACATGTCACCATATTAGAAAAAGTCTTCCATGACAATCATGTAAAAGACGCCCCCTTCCAGGCTTCTAGGCACTTCTTATCCCTCTTGTACCTTATTTTTCTCCATAACACTCATATATATGGAGACACACACACACAACACTGCTGTTACTGTGTATTTTTGTTTCCTCCCCCACCTCCACATACACACAAAACAGTGTCGGTTGCACGTTGACAGGGACTTGGATCAGGTGGGTTTACTGCTGTATCCTCAAGGGCTAGAATGATGCCTGGCACAAAGTCAGAACCCAAAACTATTTGTTGAAGTAGTAGTGAATAGGAAATAATCATACAGGAAGGTCCAGCAAAGTTACAATGAAAAGATCCAATAACGGCCTGTCGAGTTACCAAGAGTAAGTTGGAGATTTTCAGAAATGGAATAGGATATTCTAAGCAAAAGCAGGAATATGTGCTGATCTTGTGCCACTTTGGGTCACCGAGGTGGCCAGTTATTTATGAACACCCCTCCCCCACTGACTAGTCTCAGCTTATAGTGATTGTTCTCATACAGAAATTTCTTTGGCACGTGTGATCTGTAACACAGAATCTAGTATTTACTTCAGCATTATTTTATACTTTTTTCTGGCTGTTCTTTTAATAAAATCAGTAAGTATTTATTGTTTATCTACCATGTGCCTGCCATAACGATCTGCCAGGGTAACTTCTCTCTGAAAACAAAACAAAACAAAACTTGATTATCTGGCCTTATCAGACTGTTCTAGATAAGAAAATTGTGCCTGTAAGTAACTTTACTGTTACAAACCGTTTCTTTAGTTTAGCCAAAACGGGTGTCCTTAATTTAGTAAAAAACTGTAATTGCAATGATTTCATTAACACTGTATTAGCAAGTCAAATTAATTGCAGATTATGCAGAGCAGATATATATTTCTCAGTCTATTTTTTTATTTTAGTTTTGATTTTAACAATTTTTCTAGGACTGTAAATTCTACGAGGGCAGAGACAATGTATTGCTCAGGGCACCTAACAGACGACCTCACACATAGAAGGCACTAAAAAAATGCCAGCAACGATAAACCCTGGCATGAAGCACAGGTAAATAAAAGTATCTTGCTGATGAAATATTTCCAATTTAAGTTGTTAGTATGTGAAACATTAAAATTTTGACAAACTGAAAAGGCACATGTTATATTTGGCTTTAACCATATTTAATTTTGTTTTTGTCCTCAGGCTGTCTCCAAAGTGAATAAAAAGAGAAAGTTGACTTTTGGCAACACTGTAAGTGCAGTCCAAAGGCTCACAAAACCACTCGCATTCATATTCATATTCCATTCTGGAAAAAGGACTTAGGGTTCTTGGAACATCCTGAGTAGAAGTTATAAAACAAATGCTGTGGTTTTGAAAGTACTGCAAAAGTGCTGAAGAGAAATTAAACAAAAGCTCTGAACCTTATTTGTGTTCTGTAACACTGTTCAAGGTAACATTTTTATTTTTAAATGTATGTCCTCATTTACTCAGGAAATTAAGCAATGAACTCCCCGTGTCAGTGTCCCTGCTACTAAAACAACCTAGCCATGGGCTGATTTACAATGGAGTCCTAATTGAACAGTTATGGTTTTAACTATATCAGCATATCTTCAGGTTCTTTAGATAAATATTCCAAGCATTTCCCATAGATTTCACAGGCAAAGTAAAGAGTAAAGAGAGCCTTAGGGCAGACAAGATTCTCTAGAATACTTAGCATATCATTCTGCTTATTTTTCTTAGTTATATCTGACCCATATTTTCTTAGTTATTTCTGACACACATTTTCAAAGACCTGCTATTCAAAATATAAATGTTTTCATTAACACCGAATAAGAGGTTTTAGAGAAATCATAGAGTCTTATGTCTTCAGTAACGTAGCAGATATTTTAGTTTAACGATTATTTGTATGGAGACAGAGCTTAACTTTCTCCCTGTTATACTGGTTCTTTTTCCTTCTAGCAGCAATAGTCATCTTTAAACATTTTAGTGAGTTGCTCCATTTACATGGCAGCATATTCACTTAGATGCCTTCAGACTAGAAAAAAAATAAACAATCAAGCAGCACGTGCTCACCGGTATAAGGGGTCAAAAACGGATACTTTATATTAGTACTATAAATAATTTATAATTTGACTCATAAGCATGCTTACCTCAAAAAGACTGTTACTACTGATAAAGTTTATAAAATTTTAGAATTGGAAGGGCGCATACAGGCTTTTGCCACACAACTATTTGACACAGGAGACTGTGGTTTGTGGGCATCTGATGGATTTCTTAAGGTCACAGAGGAGCTGGGTGTTCAACCACAGGTACACTGAGAGAAATCAAATGAAGCTCATTCTAGGGCATAGGGTAGGCTCAGTGAGTATAAAAGGAGAGAGTTGCAAGAATAGGCTATATTTCAGACAGAGAAAGAATGCTCAGGGCTCAAGACTATAAATGTAGCACAATTTCAACTGAAGACAAATTGGAGGTATGGCTTCAAAGTTGTCTTCTTAATGAGGCTGTCAGAGTTAAAGCCAAGTTGCAGGCCCAGGTGTTGAAACTGTTCGTAGGATGAAATGTGTCAGGTGCCCATCACCATGGAAGGCAAGAGAGTGCTCCAGAGATCAGTAGATGAGGGTGACAATTAGGAAGGGAAGTGAATGGCACTGATGAGAGGTAGAGATGGGAGGATGGGCAGTGACTGAGGAGAGAAAGAAAAGTATCCACCAAAGAGGATTTTCAAATTCACGGGTCCAGTCGCCAGTGTAAAGTGAGTCTGCAGTGTGCTGGGTTAATCACGTTGTGTTACTGAAACTAAATTTTAAATGGACTTCCATTTGCTGAGAGCAGTATTCATTAATACCTAATTCAGTCTTAACATTTATAAATAAGTGTTGGCCAAACTGTATACCTGGAGAAATGCTGCTCTTGCCCTTTTCCTGAAGCCCTGTGCACCCACAATGGATAGGTATATGTGCTATCATTAAAGAATAAAATATACATAAAAACACATGTTCAAGAAACATCTTCCTTCAGGGATGCAGCACATTTGAAAAACAATTTGCTTGTGTTGTCATCCCTCTGAAAGGAAACCTGGGAGAGGGAAGTAATAAAGGGAGAATCTGTGGGATCCTTTATTCTTCTTTTGTGGGCCAGGATCATTTCCAATGGCTCAGTAATTATACTCCAAGCCAAGACGTTTCCTTGGCACGATCTGAGAGTCTGCAACTTTGCCGCTAGACAAGGAATGAATTTTGGCACCGTGTTGTGTTGAAGACTGAAACAACTAAGAAAGAGTGTCAAGTGATTAAATTCTCCATAAAAAATGAATGCATGAATAAGCAAATGAACAAAAGAAGAAACTGTCCATTGCTTGCGTGATTTTGGTTGGTTATGGATCAACTCTCACCAGGAAGAAACTATGCCTTGCCTGGGGAAGGGTACGACAAAAGCTTGGAATTGCTATGTCTTTGGTAGGAGAGTCAGAGGAAAATCTCATGGTCAGTACTCCCTTTCATGCCACATGTCCCTCTGGGATTTTGCAGCCTGGGAAGCATATAACTGGGACTCGCTTTTCTAGTCATTTCTGCTCTTGCGTAGGATGGCAAGAGAGCAAGTATGTCAATTCTTATAGCCTCCTGCCTATGCTGGGTTAACTCAGGTATTGAGTGAGTTAGAGTGGGAAAAGATATGCAAGGAAAGAAGACTCCATTAAAAAAGAAGATGAAATGTGATGTAGATCCAAGGTACACAAATAAAAGAAATGTCTATGGTTATTTCAGTTAATATTCGATCTAGCTAATTCTAATACACAACAATTCTGATGAGCTGTACAAGCATGAGTTTTTCAAAGTAAACAATGCAATTATTTCCATTATTATTTTGAATTTATATTATGTTCTTCCTTTAGGGAACTTCAGTGTCTCATACAATATGGCAATTACCCTCAGAAATACCTCACTACAGTGGTAATAGTACCTCATATTATGCAGCTGGTAAAATAAAAACAAATACAAATTTCATATAGGCAGGAATAGATTCATTTCCTCTATTTTATAGTTTCTCAATTTACAATGAAGGTATTCACACATAGTAATCTTTACATGATACTAACATTGAAGCAAATCAAGCATAAGTTGAAAAAGACACATATTTCACACTGAAAAAGTTTAAACAAACATTAATAGAGATTAAGCTTTAGAGGTTAATAAATATAGGTATAGAACTAACACATACAAAATATTTAATAAACTTTATTTTATAAATATTATATAAACATATATATAAACATATGTGGTAGCTACTCTGGAGTTTTGGTAAAGTTAGGTGGCTGTGTATATATAGGATCACAGTGTTGAATTTCACGGATGACCTGGCCCAACCCCTTTAGATTACAGATTTATCTGCCAAGGATTTAGCCTTTATCTTACAGATGAGGAAATGGAAGCTGAAAGGATTCACCGTATCTTATTTCTTGAGAACTTGTTCAAGCCTCCTTGGAAGAAAGAAACTAGTGAATACACTAAGTTACTGAAAGAAAATTTGCAATTAGGAAGAGAACAGGGGTTCCATATAGCTTACACGCACTGCTGCTTTCATTCATTCAACACACTTTCACTGCATGCCTAATGCATTGTACGTTGTGCTCAGTAGGCAAGAGGGCTACAGCAGTGGGCTAGACCACAAGGTTCCGGACCTCAGGGAGCACACAGTCCGCTGAAAGATACAGACAAGTAGAGAGGCAGTTAGAAGAACCTGAGATAAAAGCTATAAAAGGGGTAAGTAAATGACAGCAGATGAGATTGTTGGGGTAAGCATGTGCCAGACTGCAGAAGGCTTGTGAGCCATGCTAAGAAGTTTAGTATTTGTTCTAAGAGTGAGAATCATGTAAGAGCTTTAAGAAAGAGACAGACATGAGCAAATTATGTTTTAGAAAGTTGACTTCTGATTAAAGAAGGCAAGTCAAGGCAGGCAGATAAATGGGAGAAGGGCTGCCACGGTGCTTTAAGGCACAACACGACCCCCTGCACAAGGAAAGCAGCAGCTGGGATAGAAAAGTGGCCTTAGATTTTTGGAGGTAAAATTGAAATAATCTGGTGACTGACTGGTTGTGATGTGTAAGGGAGATGAAGACTGAGGAATGGTGTCCAGGACCTTGTTTTAGTAAGTGGGTGACAGTAAGTCATTCATACATAAAAAGATAGAGAGAAGGAAAAAGAGCAAGCTTTGAGGTTAGGATACGCCTCAGTCCAAACTAACCCCTCCCACATACACACTCACATATACACCCCTGCTGACAAGTGGGAAAAAGAATTCATTTTATAGCAAAGTAGCCTAAGTCCCTGTAACTTGAACATTATTACAGAGTTAAACCTTAATTATGCATATCTTTTATTCGAGTTTAGTTTGCAGCCTATCTCAACAGATTAAACAAACTAGTCAGCATACATTTTTTTTTCTTTTTTTTTAATAAAACAAATCAAGTTTACTTCTTTGTACAGTCTGCGTCCTACCAAGAAAATTCTTTGAAAGAAGGACATGTAAAACGTTCCCTCAGGGGGTCAAGCCATGAAAACCAGACGTATTTCCAGCTTTTCTTGATCATATAGTCATATATTCACAACAAAGCTGCAATTACCTTTCAGAACTGTAGGCACACTCATTATCAGATATAAATACAAATTGCATTTAAATGTAAATATAAATGACTCCTGGATTAAGCTTTGCTTGAATGAGTGACCTCAGTTCTTATAATCAAAAGTTGGCTATTTATATATGAATTTGTAAAAGGCTTTTGGAATGACTTCTTGAATAGAGCACTTATAGCACGGGAAAGAAAGCAAAAATTAACAAATGGGACTGCATCAAACTTAAAAACTTGTGCATCAAAGGGCACAATCGACAGAGTGAAAAGGCACCCTAGGGAATGGGAGCAAATGTTTGCAAGTCATATATCTGATAAGTGGTTAATATCTAGAATTTTTTAAAAATTCCAACAATGCAACAACAAAAAATCAAATAATTCAATTTAAAATGGGCAAAGAACTTGAATAGATATTTCTACAAAGATTATACAAAATGGCCAACAAGTATATAAAAAGTATACAAAAAGCTCAACATCACTAATCATTAAAGGAATGCAAATCAAAAGAACAATGAAATACCATTTCACACCATTAGGATGGCTACAATAAAAACAAGCAAACAGAAAATGACAGGTGTTCATGTGGATGTGGAGAAATTGGAATCCCTGTGCACTACAGGTGGCATTGTAACATAATGCAATTGCTATGAGATAACAGTATAGAGGTTCCTCAAAAAATTAAAAGTAGAACTACTATATGATCTAGCAATGCCACGTCTGGGTATACATCCAAAATAATTGAAGGCAGGGTCTCAAAGAGATATTTGTACATCTGTTCATAGCACTATTCACAATAGCCAAGAGGTGGAAGCAACCTAAATGTTCACGGGCAGGTGAATGAATAAACAAAATGTGGTATATACATACAATGGAATATTATCAGCCTTAAAATGGAAGGAAGTCCTGTCACATGCTAATACATAGATGAACCTTGAAGACATTATGCTAAGTGAAATAAGCTAGTCACAGAAAAGCAAATACTGTATGATTCTGCATCTCTCAAGTAGTCAAATACATAGAAACAGAAAGTAGAATAGGGGTTACCAGGGATCTAGGGGAGGAGGGCAAAAGGGAGTTGTTATTTAATGGGCATAGTTTCAGATTTGCAAAACGAGAATGTTCTGGAGAACTCACAACAGTGTGAACATACCTAACACTACTGAACTGTACACTTAAAAATGGCTAAGATTTTTTGAAACTGTCAATGTTATATTTTGTGCTTTTTACCACAATTAAAAAAAGAAAAGACCACACATTCTATGATTCTATTTACATGGAATGTCCAGAATAGGCAAATCTATAGAAACAGAAAATAGATTAATTGTTGCCTAGGGTTGGGGAGATTGAGGTAAGTGGAGAATGACCGCTAATGGGTATAGGGTTTCTTCTGAGGGTCATGAAAATGCACTGGAATTAAGTACTGGTGATGGTTGCACAACTCTGAATATATTAAAAACTGTTGAAATGTACAATTAAAAAAAAGGCTTTTGATGTCTAGTGATTGACACACTTATCTCCCTCTATACAGCCTCTTTTACCTGCCAAACAAAGGCTATTAAGCAATTTCAAACCATTCAGCACCCCCTTCAAACACTAAGAAATATTATAAAGTAGTTCTTTCAGATATCTCAATAATTATTTTCTTTGAGTCACTGCATTCAACTCCCTAGGAATCCTAAGGCAACAAACTAGAATGCAGCATTAATAATGTTGTGCTAAAAACAATGCCATAATGCCAGAGAATTTCAAGGATAAAAATGTGAAATCCCCTTGCCTGAGATTGAGTGTGCATTGCAAAACACAGCTGTATGGATCTGTCAGCTTGAATAGATGTTTTGACATCTTATCTCAGCATCTAAAATTAAAACTACATCTTCAATTTGCACTAAAAGCCTTGTGTTTCATCTAGGTTAAACTCAGATAAGGATTTAGTACGAAGAAGATTAGTGACAAGAATACTTACTTGTCTTCTTTCCGCCCCTCAAATTTGAAAAAATAAAAGAAAGTTCAATACTTTGTAAATCTCTCAGAATACTATAACTGTTTTGAAGATGTATTATGCTTACACTTTTAATAACATTTTGAGCAGAAAAAATATAGTAGGAATTTCACAAAGATGACAGCATTCACTTCATCTCAATAGACATTTCATAACGATGATAATCAATAGAACTTCAAATTCTATTTTCTAAATATATTTGCGTATCTGTAACTCTATTGCTGTTACTTATTTTCCAGTAATCTCAAAAGCCCAGGATAATGTAATACCTCTCGCTTTTAACAGAAATGATTATGTGGGTCGGCAGGAAGGAGGGTTAGGTATATCCCAACCTTGTGCCTGTAATCCCAAAGACCACGGATCAGTGAGCAAAAAACAGGAGGCTTAAACACCCCGGTCCTGGTTACAGAAATTTTCTTAGATCCTCTTCCTTTTACACTGTCCTTTCTTTTTACTCTCCATTCAGTGTACTTTCAGCTGGCCTTTATGTTTGATACGATTCCTTCTTTACCAGTCCTACCATAGGTAGAGGCCTCTCTGGTTCTGACCTTTGATGCTGTACTCATATTCTCTCCCCCAAGAGACCCAACTCAGACCCTGGCACAAGTCCTCCACCCAGGGCTCAGGCAGCTTTAGACGAGCCCCCTAGAAGGGAGGCAGACATAGCAGGAACCTCCAGGAGAACAGACCCTACAGAAACAATGCCAAAGAAAATACCCATTGAGCAGAAAGAAAGGTTCCTGACTTTACAAAAAGATGTCATTCTTTTTTTTTTTTTTTTTAATAAATTTATTTATTTATTTATTTATTTTTGGCTGTGTTGGGTCTTCGTTTCTGTGCGAGGGCTTTCTCTAGTTGCGGCAAGTGGGGGCCACTCTTCATCGCGGCGCGCGGGCCTCTCACTGTCGTGGTCTCTCTTGTTGGGGAGCACAGGCTCCAGACGCGCAGGCTCAGTAGTTGTGGCTCACGGGCTTAGTTGCTCCGCGGCATGTGGGATCTTCCCAGACCAGGGCCCGAACCCATGTCCCCTGCATTGGCAGGCAGATTCCCAACCACTGTGCCACCAGGGAAGCCCAAAAAGATGTCATTCTGAATTATACAAAGGCTTATTTTTCCAAGTCAAGAAACCCACTTAACAGTATCTTCTGGACAAACTATTATCTTGCAAAATGAAAGAGATGGGTATCTTTAGTGCACTTAGATTCATATGGAATATCGATCACATGCAAGTTACAGCTATTCTTAAACTGTTTGCTTTTCTATTTTTCAAATCTAAGGCAGCATCATTATTCTACTATTATTTGAACTCAAGTTATTTCTCAGAAGTAGGAAAAATCTAATAATTGTCTACAAGCACATTATTCTGAAAGGTAGCAAGACAATTTTCATTGATGCAGAGACAGCTTGGGTGTTCATTAAAAGTACCAGGCAGAGCGTGAGACCCAGTATTAATGGGACACAGTGTTAGCAGGTCTCCAGAAACAAGCATTGATGCTGATTGCAAATTGCACATGATAACATATATTGGAATCTCTAGATCTTTCACTGATGAAGTGTGAAATTGTGTGTAAGAGAAAGGTCACTGAAACACAGGGCAGTTTCTAAAGAAAAGAAACATTTTCTCCTGTTCAAATGAGGAATTTAACTCCAGCCTGTTCCATGGTTAAGATCTTAAAAAGTAGACACACTTTCAATAGTGACTAACATTTGTATAGCACTTGGTATGCACCAGCCACTGCTCTAAGTACTTTGCATATACTCATCTAATCTTCAAACAATCACCCCAACAACCCCAAAAGGTAGGTAACATTATTGTTCCCAACTCACATTAAAAAATTGAGGCTCAGAGAGGTTCAGTGACTTGCCTGATACCACACAGCTAGCCAAAGGAGAAACTAAAATTTGAATTGCATGGTTTGTCTTCAGAGTCCATGCTCTTAATCAGTAAAAAAAAATCAGTGTTTTTTTTATAAATATCCATTTCCCAGTGGAATTGATTTTTTTAAAAAAATTACATAGGCTGCACTTACATACACATGGCTCAATCTTTCCAAAAAACGTGCTTGGTTAATTAAGATCAACTTTGTTAGTGAACCCGCTCAGACTAGCAGGGGTGTAGACAAGTCAAATGACTGAGTCCACTGTGATGACTAGTTATTTTGTGTCTAGATACCACACTGATAATTCTCCTCTTTCAAAGAGGAGATTACTGTCTTTGTATTCTGCGCATCTAGTATCAACGCTCAATAAATGTGTTGAATGAGGATAAAAGGTAAATAAATCAACACTACATAAAAGAAATGTCTGGTAGCGCAAAGGGGCCAGCACATTGGCGCGGGGGGGAGGAAGGGGAGACAAAGGTGATGGAGAGCTCCTCCTTGCTGCCTTGGCTTCCCTACTCTCTGCAGAGCTCCACAGCCTAGGCTCTGCATCCTTGCTGTACTGGGAGGGAGTTCAGACCGCAGGCCCAGGGGCCGGGGAAATGAGAGAGGGTCCCACGGCAGGGAGGCGGCGGCGGCTAGAGTCACACCTGCATCTGGGAGCACGGGCCGGGGAGGCGTCCCGGAGGAAGAGTCAGGCAGCAAGGGGCCCCCCACCTCTTTTTCAAAGAACCAAGAAGTAACTGAAAGAAAAAGGATTTCGCCTCCTCTTACTCAGGGTCTTCTGTCTTCCTTTGAAAATGACGTTAGAAAAGAAAAGGCAGAGTTGAAATGAAACACAGAAGAAAGTCAGATTCATGCCTAGAGAGTTAAAACATTTTAAGAGCCAGTGTAAATCAGCAGTTAATGCCTTTGGAAGGAACATGCTACCGCAGGGTACTAGAGACTGGCCTGCTGGCACTGTTAATTATTCCCCGAAAAAAAATTATTGCAAGGAAGGGCATAAATAGAAACTCAATGACCTTCCTTCCCCCTGCTTTCCTGATTCATACCGTCACCTTTTTCTGAAACACTGCCACACATCTCCATTTTGTTGCCACCAAAATGCCATCTTCTCCATGAAGTCTTTCCTGATCACTGGAATGACACTTGGTCTAGAAAGCTCTTAGCTGTCACTTGTGTATCCTATTCACTTATTCAACATACATTTATTGCATGCCTGTCACGTGCTGGGCATCCTTCTAGACACTGGAGATAAAGTGATGAATAAAACAGACACAAATTCCTGCATCCAGGGAGCTTACCTTCTATTTACTACAGTATATCTTAAATTATAGTTGTTATACTTTGTATGACATATTTTATAAGCCTCTTATTGGACAGTAAGCTTGTAATAAGCAACCTTTATACTGCTTACACTTTCGAATTCTCACCTTGCCTCGCAGACTGTCTTACACAGAGCAGGCATTACCTTAAAAAAAAGAATTGAGTTCAACCTTTTTAAATCAAAAGGAAATCTATATTTCCCCATACAGTATTAGAACATGCTACCTTTGATGGACTTTCAGGAGATTATTTCACCTGTGAATTTGGTATAAATTCTCATATTTTACCACATATTCTAGACATAAAAAAGTGGAAACACATACACTTGGTCAGAGGAAAAGAAAAACTTCATTTCTCTTTCCAGTGTACTAAAAATGATGTGACAAAAGAAATTATAAAGGCAATATTATTAAAACTATTTCCGAAAGGAGTGTTTATTAAAATAAGTTAAAGGGAAGGGAAGGAGGAAGCAAGTTTAAAATCAGGGACTGACATAATTAAAATTATTTTCAAAGGAATCTTAAAAAGTGTGTCACAAGGTGTTTCTTAAATTCCTGTTCATTTTGAGAAAGCATGACAATCTGTAATAACTAGAAGAGATGGAGTACTTCCTCATCTGACTTTAACCTCCAAAACACTCAAGTGCATTGATGGAAACTGCAACATAATTAATACCTCTAATACATTTAAATCACTCATAAATCACTTAGTAAGTGATCACACTATTGAGAGAGATACTGTTTGATCAATAAAGATGGTGAGTCTACAACACACTATTATTTACACCAGGAAATCACCATCAAACACTTAAGTTAGGGGTCACCTACTTCTCAGGGGAGATGAAGCTCTTTCCGTGACCCAACCCATCTTTCTTCCTTCTCTTCTCTCTCTTCTCACTTCCTTTTCTATTCTATTTAGCAAATATTTAATTTTTCATAAGCCTTAGGAAATTCTGTCTGAAATCAAGTAGAATAATAACTATTCTTCACAATTTGATTCCTCAGTCACCCTAATCCATCAACAGCATTTCTTAAGTAGAATGATTTGCTCTAAGCATTACGCTACCCTCCTTCCAAATGAACTAGAACTCATCCTGTCCACCCAACAAACCCCAGTCTGAAGATAAAGCCATCGTCTAAATCTCATTTCCCATCTCAGTACAGGTGAGGCACGGCCTTAGCTTTAAAAATTTCTAAGGAGACTAGGTTGATAGGGATAAAGATAGGTTGGCCACAGCAGAAACTGCAGCTCTCCGGCATCATAATTTCAGGATTTAAGTGGCATCCTTAGAATGAAGTCCCCCCACTGACCCAACAAAGGAAACAACACCTAAGCTTAAAGCTTGGTTTACGTCGCCATTCTTTTCTGACGGATTTAGTGTCACGAGTCAATCTCTACAAATGTTTTTCCCATCTGGGGGTATGGAGATGAATAGGCTCTCCAGAGCATTGGGAGGGGGTGGGACTTTTTAAACTCTTTTCCCTGCAGACATTCTGAGACGCCCTGTTCCCTTAATAATTTAGGCATTAGCTGCTGTTGATGGGAAGGTGTCATGCCCCTAGTGGGTGTTGGGGTGGGGGGAAGAGAAGCACAGAACTACACTCACTAAAAACCTTGGCCCTCCTCAAGGATGATCTATATCCCGTAGCTCCAGGACTAAAAACAGAAGCAGAGGGGTCACCAATTCGTACCATGACGTCCAATTTCTGGGTCACCAAATCAGCTGACCCTTTCCCCAAACCCCTGTGTAACAGACCTGAGATGGTCTTTAAATACAACCTGGAACTCTGATCAAAAATAAATTTTATTCATTTCTAATGTTGAACTTCCTTTTTTTTTTTGATGGTAAAATGTTGCAAAGCTGAGTGAAAAAGACAGCAAATACACAAGGCAGATCCAACTCATTTCTGAGCTCCGAACCAGACACAATACAAAATCACACTTGCAGCTTTGTACCAACTGCTCATGCCCTCAGTAGAAGAGAGTCATACATAATGTAGCAGTGAAGCTGTTGACAGGGCTACATGGTCACAGAAGACCCTGCAAATTTGTTGCTGTGGACATGAGGATGTGACGTGTAAAGCCAGCCTGATGAGATTTCGCATCTCTTTTAACTGTCCTGGAGGCAAGTTCTTGTTGTTTACGTAGCATCTGCAGTAATGTAAAAGCTTACTGAAAGTAAACGTTTGAGTTCACACATTTTCTGTATCAGCTAAACACATGTGCACACAAAATGACATCATTTCCTTGTTAAATTGATAAATATTCAAGTGTTTATGGCCTTGGTAAATAATACATAGACAGATCATCTAGATTATTATACTTCAAAATGCTCTCTTTCAAACAAATATAAATTTGTAACTTCATTCAAGTCATGGGTTCTTAAAGTTCGTGACCATTATGGGTGGGGTGGTTAATGTATGGACTTTAGAGGCTTATGAAACCATCAGGAATGACATGTGCATGACTATGGGCCAAGAGTCCATGACTCTGATCAAATTTCCAAGAGGGTAAATGACTCCAGAAAGGTTAAGAATCACTCATTTAGAGATATGGGTGAATAGTCAAGGGTATTTTCAATTGCAGAGAAATGCTGACACTTTGGTTACCTATAAATAATCCTTATCAAATGATCAGATTCTCCAAATGGGAATGAAGATAGTTCTGAAACCTCACTATTGTCACTTCCAGATTCATCTACGGGATCCCTTCAGCTCCTTCCATCCCATCACCACTCGCACTCTCCCACCACACTCCATTTTGCATATCACTCTGAAATTTGTCAATTACACCACATGGGGATTGTGCGATTTTGATCAAACCACTTGTCAAAAACTCATACGTCTACAGGCACCAGGCAAGTAGTGTAAATGACCCAGTTTCACTGTCTGTAAGATGTGGTTAGTGATGCTATTGATATGTGAGGATTAAACGACAAAAAGGTTTCCTTTGGTAAATCTCAAAGTTTTACGCCAATACTAGTTATTTTTACCCATAAGAATCAAAGAGTCTAACCAGCTATTTTTCATGGCATAGCCTAGAATATTAGTGTTGTACATAACGTTTGTAAGCCACAAATTCAGAGTGTCTTGCCACAAATACTAACAAATATGTTCTTTGATTTACATTGAATTGTTGTGCTGCTATCCTTTTGACTTGATTTTCTGAACTGGTAAAAGTATGGTTAAAATAGTGTTTCATCTGTTAGGAAGAGGGCCAAGAATACAATTGACCCTTGAACAATACAGGTTTGAAATGTGCAGGTCCATTTATATACAGATAAATATATCAGAAGAAGTTTGGATATCTGCGTCAATTTGAAGAAACTTGTAGATGAACCACACAGCCTACAAATACTCCAAAAAATTAAGAAAAATATAGGTATGTCATGAATGCATAAAATATATGCAGATACTGATATATTCTTATGTAGGCTTAAGGTGAGTGATATTTAATATAAAATTAATAATGTTAGTTTTCTGTTTTATAACTTTGCTTTCAAGGAATTATATTACTGTACATATGCCTCTCTCAGAATTAGAGAAACTGTGTATCAGCCTATCACCACAGGTAAGTGGTTTTAAAAAAAAATGTAACAATGTTTCCACAACTGTATTATGAATATGACTGTAACTCTGTACGCCATAAGCATTTTATAATGATTCATTCATTAGTGTATAGGTTAGGCTACCATGAAGCAACCACAACAATTACACTAGGCTACCATGTAGCAATCATACTGCTCCTTCTTCATTATTAATGTATGCATTGTTACTCCTGTAAATAAATATAAATTTATTTTTTACATTATCTTTTCCTTTTTGATGTCTGGTGTTAATAATGCATATAACATCTACAGTGTTTTATTTCATATAAGACAATATTGAGGTAGGTACTGACAGATGATTCATCTTGTAAACAGATGACACAAATTTACAGTATCAGGAAATACAGAATAGTACTGTAAATGTATTTTCTCTTCCTTATGATTGTCTTAATAGCATTTTCTCTAGGTTTATTGTAAGAACACAGTATATAATACATATAGCATACAAAATATGTGTTAATTAACTGTTCATGTTATTGGCAAGGTTTCTGGTCAACAGTAGGCTAGGAGTAGTTAAGTTTTGGGAGAATCGAAAGTTATACTGGGAATTTTGACTGTGCAGGCGTTGGTGCCCCTAACCCCTGCACTGTTTGAGGGTCAACAGTAAAATGAAAGACCTGTAGGCAGCAAAAATAAATTTAGCAAAGAAGATGCATTTGATTTACAGGAGAAGCCACCTTACTTTATAAAGTGTCTCTTATTTTGAAAATAATTGGAATAATTGTAGTAACCCTAGGGAACTTGTATCCATATCCGTGAAGAATTAGAAAGAATAATGGGAGGAGTGGGGGACGCAGAGTTCTGCTACAGAAGCGGACACACTAACTAGCAAGAAGATAATCTTGTAGTCAAAAATGAACTACAAATCAAAATCAAATATAATAATTCAGTAATCAGTAATTCTAGTAATCTAGATTATTTAGGTATTGAATTCCAGGTCAGTATAATATCTAAAACCATGATCCTGAGAACATAAAGAAAGATTATATCCAATACTTTCCATTTAGGGGTCATACATTAGAAAGAGATCCAACTAAAACAGGTTGTGCTTAAATGGATAACTATTAACCATCTAGAAAAGGCAAATATTCAGAACCATGCAGTTCTTAAAAATGGGAAACACCTAAATTTTTAATGTAACTTTCATTCAACTATATACTTTGGTTTACAGTTCTAATTACAAGAAGGTGCTCTAGATGAGGGCCATGTGAGTTTCCTGTTGCTCTTGTACTCCCAGCATCCAGCCCACTGCTGAAGCCTAGCTGGGCATGATATTTACTGAAGGAATGGATGAATGGATAAATACCTGAATGGATGGCTATATGGCTGCATTGAATAATAAATCTCATTTTAACTAATTTAGTAAGAAAACTTTTTTTTTAATATTGCTTGCTCCAGAATGCAATTTGGGATTCAGGTATTTTTTTTCTCAGGGCCCTTGAAGCTTAAACATCCCATGATTTATAATAGGAATATAACAAGTTCCCATGGTATTTAACAGAGTTAAATGTCTTGTCTACCTGATCGGTCTTTTTGCTAATATTTTCCCCAATAAACACAAATTAGGAAAAGTGCAAAACCAGAAAAACTGTTTCAGTACCATTGTCACCAAAGTCTCAAGTAGCACATATTTTTAAAAATAAAATAAAATTCAGTAAAACAAAGTCTATCACAGCCAGAACAATTGTGCAATTTTACTTTCATTATACTACCTGAAACAAATAATTTGAATTCCTATTCCTAGTAGTTAGAAGTTAATGATATCTTTTTGCTCTCTATAAAACCTGGCAGCTCTGTCTAAGATGGTGTGTCATAGAAAAATTTCACCATTTAATCCTTAAAACAGAGTTTCCCTATTCTTTCCCTTATTGCAAAAGAGAATGATGTTGACATAAGGATCAAACTGTTTGCCCTCAAATGCCATTATGAATGTATAACAGAGAGGAAAAATAAATGTGCAACTTAGATTAGATTACTGGGCTTCTAGCAGGCTCTCCCTATGCCAATTACAGAAGACTTTCCATTTACATATAAATAGCTCAGAAATTCCAGCACAAATGTACTTGAAAACACTGAATCAAGTAGTTCAGAAGAACATGGATTAGGTGCATTTCAATTTAATTTTAAGGTGTTACAGCAAGCATGTATGCAAGTAAATAAAAGAAATGGAATCAATTTTTATTACAGCAAGCAATGTCTTTTTAAATTATTGAAATTATTCCCACACTACTCTTAAGCCCTTCAGTCAAGGTTTCTTTTAGCATGCTGCTAGTTTTTTTTTTTTTGCTGGAAAAAGAAGAAGGATTGAATATCGTACAGAGTTGTGGTGTCATGTTTGGGATTATATACTGCTGGTTTTTTGTTTATTTTTTTTTCTCTTAGGTTTTTCCTGTCTACATCAGAGATGGTTCTTGAGCTGGCTAGCACCTTATAAAAGATATAAATGAAACAAGGTGCATTTGTTCAACTTTAGGTGCTTTTATCTTTCTGTATAACTTGGTTTAAATGTTCAATCCTTGTCTTGTTCTCTCCCACTGGAAGACATTTTTTAATGAGTATAACCTCATTAGCAGTTTCTAACCACTAACTCACCACAGATTAACCACTTCATTTACTGATCCGGTGCTTATAAAGAGCCACTTCAACTTCTACTGCAGTTTCACAGCTGGATTTGATAGATGGTATAAACAAACAACTCAGTGTGGCAGAAAACAAACAACTCTGTATGTGACCAATATGTGCGGATTTCTCATTTTCTGAGTTTACTTTTGGATCTAGATAGATACACAGAGAAAAGGAGGCTACTTTTGCTAACTATTCATGCATTGAAATAACATTGGTGATGTTTTATATTTTACAAATGAGATTACAATGATTTGTTTTGTGTAAATACCTGAAAATATTTAATTCACTGAATTTCACAGATAAAATGACACAAGCTAAAATGGCTAAAATGTCTCCTCCTAGTAATGCGGGTGTGTGTGTGTGTGTGTGTGTGTGTGTGTGTGTGTGTGTGTGTGAAGAGAGAAAGAGACAGAGAGAGAGAGAGAGAGAACAAGAGCTGCTGAGCATTCTGCAATCGAGATGGCTGAGGGTGTTTAGTGGGAAGCCCTTGGTCCAGTGTGAGCTTCTGGCCAGTGCACAAGGAAGAAACACTACTGATCTACAGACACAGTTGAAGGACTTGCAAAAATGACTACTCTGATAAGTTTCATCTTCAGCTGATAAACCACATACATTATTGAGTATCTACCATATGCAGGGAAGGCTAATACTGTTCATCTATGAGTTCAACAGTATTCAGACACAAACACTGATACATGTATAGGAAGGACCAAAAAATCTAACTTTATATTTCATGAGACAGAAATTCAGAAAAGGAAGAAATCTAAATTCACAGACTAAAGCAAGATTACTGTTATTATTTTTTTACCACAAAAGCTTCTCAATGTAGAAAGACAGACCAGGAGAAATGATTTATTAAAAATAAAAGGCAAAGGCAAAAATAAACACATATTTGGCTAACAGATTTGAATACATGGGGGCAAAAATAAGTCTTATGTATTTTATAGAATTAATTTCTTTTTTTTTGAATTTTATTTATATCTTTATACAGCAGGTTCCTATCAGTTATCTATTTCATACATATTAGTGCATATATTTCAACCCCAATCGCCGAATGCATCCCACCACCACCCCCCCCGCCACTAGAATTAATTTCTTAAAGCTTATACTTTAAAGGTCCATGTTCTTAAAAATTTAAGAAGCTCAAAAACACATAGCAGACATAAATTAAAAAAAAATAAAAGTACAACAATTGTTAATCAACCTCTGTTGTTTCTTTCTTTTTACACACATCTGAAAAACCCTAAGCAGTAAAATTAATCTTTATTAATGTTTGCAAATAAGTCACCAAATTCAGCATGAAAAATGAGATTTTTTTGTAACCTTAGCCCAATCTTGGTAAAATGAATTGGCACTGTCAAGTCCAGTAATCGTAAACTTGGCAGCTCTGCCATTAGCTTCCACGTCAAACAAACTTATACGGAACACCAGGGTGAGTGACAAACTGAAAATACATTGCTTGGCGTGTGTTTTTCTCTTGCACTCTACCATATTCTCTGCCTCTCTTGCTCTACAAATTATACAAATTAGATTTTGCAATCAGCATAAAGAAATCTCTTTGTCTGCCATTACTGCCGAATATACTTAATAATCACCTTCTTTCTAAACAAAGATAACAGCAAAAGGCTATGATGAGATTTTTATGCAATGGAAAAACTATGTAATTTATTTGTAATGAATATGGTACAACTGTCTATGAAACTGCTTATTAAGTATACCATCAAAAAGAGATTCTCTGGGAAAAAAATAACTATGCTGTTTTTCAGTATGGGCCTCGTTATTTGAGAACTCATTTCTCTGATATGTACTACATGCTGCTAACATACTAAGCTTTTTGTTAGTATTCCATGGTTTTCCTTGCTCTCTCTCTCTTATTTTCTCTTAATATCACAATATGTTGCCAAGGAAAAACTATGTATTAAAAAAAATAAATGACATATATTTGTAATCTAAAATGATTGGGTTTAGAATAGGGAAAAAAATCTTACGTGTAGCATTGTGGAAACTAAGTTATAAAATCAGATTTTCTTCAAATGTCCCTGGAATCTGAACCTTCCTCCTAAGAAAACCTGAGATAACCTACTGGATTAGGATACACTGTACATCAATTAAAATTATCTGATCTTGACATAAAGTAACTACTACTCTTTAATATTCAAGGGGAATCTTTAAATCAATTTTTAAAGTATTTCATATAAAATTCTAGTAAACAGTTTTTAAGAAACAGTCTTCTGAAAAATCACTATTTAAAATACATTAAAGAAACTATACAGAATTATTTTAAAGTAAGCAAATATGATTCTTCTAAGAAGTTATAGCTGATCAGATGTCATTGTAAAACGATCACTTATGACAAGAGTTTGCAACAGATTAAGAACTCATGGACATTGATCCAATTTCCATACAGCAGTGGCATAATGTAGGTGCAATAATAGAGTTTAACAACTTCCATGGCACATAGTTCAGGGAAGGTCAAGCAGAGAATTACATCAGGGAGAGCTGTGGTTTCAGCTCACTGCTTCCTCAGGGCCAGCTGAGAGCAGAGGAGACGATGTCTCCACACTTTCCAAAGTGCTCTTCTGAGCACTGGGGTCCTCTGGGGAGGTACTCTCTCCATTTTAGAGGTGAAAAAATGAAATACAGAGAGGTCAAGTAATACAATTAGAACAAACTACCAGTAAGCCGACAAAGAGAAAGAGCTACCTGTCTCTCCACATCAGGTGGTTCTGGCCAGGCAGGAACGAACCTTCTAAGACTTGTTCTGTCCCAAGAACCAAAGGTTGTAATTAAAATCACTTAGCCTCAGCAGAGAACTAAATTCCCCAAATTAACCTGTCATATCTGGAGTTCACTTGTAATGCTCAAACGCCTTAGGACTCTTTTGTGGTGAATCTAAAAACATATATAAATTTAAGCCTACCAGGTTAGAAAAATAAATTAAAATGACTCTTATACTTGGAAAATAAGGTATTTGGGCATTTCAATTTACTGCTCACCACTTTCCACAGCAGCTATAACTTGAGCCACTTCAATACAACAATATATTTCTGACACAGCTGAAAGAAAGAGTGAAACTGATAGTCCTGATTTTTAAGAAAACCCTTGTTAGTCAAAAAGAAAAACAGCTTTAAAAAAATACTGACAGCCTGAGAGTGGTTTCTGGCAAGATTCCAGATCATGTTTCACAGGCAATGTAAAAAGAGAACAAAATGGCAGTCACTCCAATGGGACAGTGACAGAATCACAGTCACAGAATTTTAAAAACTAATCTGCCAGAATCGATTCTTCTCCCAAATTCCCGATTCCTTCAAGGAGGCCAGAATCTAGCTAATTTCAGCTCATTACTAAGTTTAGATCCTGCCAGGTGAGATTCTACCTCAAGAGCCAAATGGCAGTGAAAAAGAGGTTCAGAGTTTTGGATTGAGACTATTGCATCTAATCACTGTAAAGAAATTAGGGTTCAGGCAATTACTTAAAAAAAAAAATCAGCCACATTCCACAATTTCATCACCTAAAATGAAGAAATATGTGAAAAAAACCCATAAGTGTGCTGAAAATTTGCCACTTAATTTAAGAAGATTTTTTGTTCCTTTCACCAAACTCTTATTTCCCAATTTTCCCATTTACATGTGAAAACATATAATCACATAATGAATGTCAATAGATTATGAAATTCATTTTGTTACAAGGAAATATCTTTGCTTCTATTCCTTTTCTTCACATGGGCTTTGTACAGTTGGAATGATCTACAGAACAAACATGGGGAAGTCAAAGATGATGCCAATTTTGACTTGGATTAAAGATTTAGTTTTGCAGCTCCTAAAGAAATCACATTGAGTTGCTCTCATTAAGACTGAAGCCCAGAAACTCCCTGGAAGTGGGGATGGGCTACTGAAGTTATCACTATGAGTAGCTGTTAAGAATAATATTAACATTATCTACATTAGTAAAAAATTATTAATTACATAGTTACCCATTGTATTTACTATATTATTAAGCAAAAATATATGGTGAGAACAAAAGATGAAAGCTAAAGAAAGTCATCAGTGATACTATTCTGTATAAAATGAACTTCATGCTGAATTACTGACTTGATAAAATAACAACATAGAAATATTGATAGTATTAGTGACAATTGGATAACTACCTCATATTATCATAGTACTTCCCAACTGAAAATCCATTTTTCTGTACATTTTCTCATTTGCCCAAATAAATTTCTATTTCTCATTTGTATATTTTGTATGGCTGACCCTTGAGTAAGCTGATAAATGAAGTGCATCAACTTACAAAATGTCCAAGAACGTTGGAGACAAACTGCTTCAAAATGAAGATAACAACAAAACTGAACATATACACACACACAGATACACACAAACTGAACAATTAATAAATGACAGATGGTGGGAGCCAGATCTTTTTACTGTTGGAGTGCGAGGTCAGAGAGAAACAAGGGGGTAGTGGTGATTAGAATGATCCACATGGGAGAAGCAAGAAGAACTACAATCCTGCAGCCTGTGGAACAAAAACCACATTCACAGAAAGACAGACAAGATGAAAAGGCATAGGGCTATATACCAGATGAAGGAACAAGATAAAACCCCAGAAAAACAACTAAATGAAATGGAGATAGGCAATCTTCCAGAAAAAGAATTCAGAATAATGATAGTGAAGATGATACAGGACCTCAGAAAAAGAATGGAGATAACGATTGAGAAGATGCAAGAAATGTTTAACAAAGATCTAGAAGAATTAAAGAACAAACAAACAGAGATGAACAATACAATAACTGAAATGAAAACTACACTAGAAGGAATCAATAGCAGAATAACTGAGGCAGAAGAACAGATAAGTGACCAGGAAGACAGAATGGTGGAATTTGCTGCTGTGGAACAGGATAAAGGAAAAATAATGAAAAGAAATGAGGACAGCCTAAGAGACCTCAGGACAACATTGAATGCAACAACATTCGCATTACAGGGGTCCCAGAAGGAGAAGAGAGAAAGGACCCGAGAAAATATTTGAAGAGATTACAGTCGAAAACTTCCCCAACACGGGAAAGGAAATAGCCACTGAAGTCAAGGAAGCGCAGAGTCCCATACAGGATAAACCCAAGGAGAAACACACCGAGACACATAGTAATCAAATTGACAAAAATTAAAGACAAATAAAAATTACTGAAAGCAGCAAGGGAAAAATGACAAATAACATACAAAGGAACTCCCATAAGGTTAACAGCTGATTTCTCAGCAGAAACTCTACAAGCCAGAGGGAGTAGTATGATATACTTAAAGTGATGAAAGGGAAGAACCTACAACCAAGATTACTCTACCCGGCAAGGATCTCATTCACATTCGATGGAGAAATCAAAAGCTTTATAGACAAGCAAAAGCTAAGAGAATTCAGCACCACCAAACCAGCTCTACAACAAATGCTAAAGGAACTTCTCTAAGTGGGAAACACAAGAGAAGAAAAGGACCTACAAAAACAAACACAAAACAATTAAGAAAATGGTAATAGGAACATACATATCGATAATTACCCTAAACGTGAATGGATTAAATGCTCCAACCAAAAGACACAGGCTTGCTGAATGGATACAAAAATAAGACGCATATATATGCTGTCTACAAGAGACCCATTTCAGACCTAGGGACACATTCAGACTGAAAGTGAGGAGATGGAAAAAGATATTCTAAGCAAATGGAAATCAAAAGAAAGCTGGAGTAGCAATACTCATATCAGATAAAATAGACTTTAAAATAAAGAATGTTACAAGAGACAAGAAGGACACTACATAATAATCAAGGGATCAATACAAGACGAAGATATAATAATTGTAACTATATATGCACCCAACATAGGAGCAGCTCAATACATACGGCAACTGCTAACAGCTATAAAAGAGGAAATCGACAGTAACACAATGATAGTGGGGGACTTTAACACCTCACTTATACCAATGGACAGATCATCCAAACAGAAAATCAATAAGGAAACAGAAGCTTTAAATGACACAATAGACCAGATAGATTTAATTGATATTTATAGGATATTCCATCCAAAAACAGCGGATTACACCTTCTTCTAAAGTGCACATAGAACATTCTCCAGGATAGATCACATCTTGGGTCACAAATCAAGCCCCAGTAAATTTAAGAAAATTGAAATCATATCAAGCATGTTTTCTGACCACAATGCTATGAGATTAGAAGTCAATTACAGGGAAAAAAACATAAAAAACACAAACACATGGAGGCTAAACAATACATTACTAACTGACCAAGAGATTGCTGAAGAAATCAAAGAGGAAATCAAAAAATACCTAGAGACTAATGACAATGAAAACACGAGAATCCAAAACCTATGGGATGCAACAAAAGCAGTACTAAGAGGGAAATTTATAGCTGTACAAGCCTACCTCAAGAAACAAGAAAAATCTCAAATAAACAATCTAACATTACACCTAAAGGAACTAGACAAAGAATAACAAACAAAACCCAAAGTTAGGAGGAGCTTCAAGATGGGGGAAGAGTAAGACACGGAGATCATCTTCCTCCCCACAAATACATCAGACATACATCTAAATGTGGAACAACTCCTACAGAACACCTACTGAACACTGGCAGAAGACCTCAGACTTCCCACAAGGCAAGAAACTTCCCACGTACCTGGGTAGGGGAAAAGAAAAAAGAAAAAACAGAGACAAAAGAATAGGGACGGGGGGCTTCCCTGGTGGCGCAGAGGTTGAGAATCTGCCTGCTAATGCAGGGGACATGGCTTCGAGCCTTGGTCTGGGAGGATCCCACATGCCACAGAGCAACTGGGCCCGTGAGCCACAGCTACTGAGCCTGCGCATCTGGAGCCTGTGCTCTGCAGCAAGAGAAGCCACGATAGTGAGAGGCCCACGCACTGCGATGAAGAGTGGCCCCCACTTGCCACAACTAGAGAAAGCCCTCACACAGAAATGAAGACCCAACACAGCCAAAAATAAATATTAATTAATTAATTAATTAAAGGAAATTGTAGCACAGCCTTTAAAGAAAACAAACAAAAAAAAGAATAGGGACGGGGCTTGCCCCAGTGGGAGGGAGCTGTGAAGGAGGAAATGTTTCCACACACTAGGAAGCCCCTTCGTGGGCGGAGACTGCGGGTGGTGGAAGGGGGAAGATTTGGAGCCACGGAGGAGAGCGCAGCAACAGGGGTGCAGAGGGCAAAGCGGAGAGACTCCCGAACAGAGGATCAGTGCTGACCAGCACTCACCAGCCAGAGAGGCTTGTCTGCTCGCCCGCCGGGATGCGTGGGGGCTGGGAGCTAAGGCTCGGGCTTCGGACGTTGGATCCCATGGAGAGAACTGGGGTTGGCTGCGTGAACACAGCATGAAGGGGGTTAGTGTGCCACAGCTAGGCGGGAGGGAGTCTGGGAAAAAGTCTGGAGCTGCCAAAGAGACAAAAGACGTTTTCTTGCCTCTTTGTTTCCTGGTGCACCAAGAGGGGGGATTAACAGTGCCACCTAAAGGAGCTCCAGAGACTGGCACGATCTGCAGCTATCATTGCAGACCCCAGAGACGGGCATGAGATGCTAACGCTGCTGCTGCAGCCACCATGAAACCTGTGTGCAAGCACAGGTCAATATCCACACCTCCGCTCCTGGGAGCCTGTGCAGCCTGACACTGCCAGGGTCCCGTGACCAGGGACAACATCCGCCAGAGAATGCACGGCGCACCTCATGCTGTCCTCTGCCTCCGCAGGCTCGCCCTGCATCCGTACCCCTCCCTCCTCCCTGCCTGAGTGAGCCAGAGGCCCCAAATCAGCTGCTCCTTTAACCATGTCCTGTCTGAGCAAAGAACAGACACCCTCAGTCGACATACATGCAGAGGTGGGTCCAAATCCAAAGCTGAACACTGGGAGCTGTGTGAACAAAGAAGAGAAAGGGAAATGTCTCCCAGCAGCCTCAGGAGCAGTGGATTAAATCTCCACAATCAACTTGATGTACCCTGCATCTGTGGAATACCTGAATAGACAACAAATCATCCCAAATTGAGGAGGTGGACTTTGGGAGCAATGATATATATATTTTTTTCCCTTTTTCTCTTTTTGTAAGTGTGTATGTGTATGCTTCTGTGTGTGATTTTGTCTGTATAGCTTTGCTTTTACCATTTGTCCTAGGGTTCTGTCTGTTCTTTTATGTTTTTTGTTTTTTTACTGAAAATATTTTTTTTCTTAATAATTATTTTTTATTTTAATAAATTTATTTTAGTTTAGTTTACTTTATTTTATTTTATCTTCTTTCTTTCTTTCTTTTTTTTCTCCCTTTTATTCTGAGCCGTGTGGATGAAAGGCTCTTGGTGCTCCAGCCAGGCATCAGGGCTGTGCCATTGATGTGGGAGAGCCAAATTCAGGACACTGGTCCACAAGAGACCTCCCAGCTCCACGTAATATCAAATGGCAAAAATCTCCCAGAGATCTCCATCTCAACACCAAGACCCAGCTCCACTCAAGGACCAGCAAGCTACAATGCTGGACACCCTACGCCAAACAACTAGCAAGACAGGAACACAACCTCATGCATTAGCAGAGACGCTGCCTAAAATCTTAAGGCCACAGGCACCCCAAAACACACCACCAGACGTGGACCTGCTCACCAGAAAGACAGGATCCAGCCTCATCCACCAGAACACAGGCACTACTCCCCTCCAACAGGAAGCCTACACAACCAACTGAATCAACCTTGGCCACTGGGGACAGACAGCAAAAAAAACCCGGGAACTACAAACTTGCAGCCTACGAAAAGGAGACCCCAAACACAGTAAGTTAAGCAAAATGAGAAGACAGAGAAACACACAGCAGATGAAGGGGTAAGGCAAAAACCCACCAGACATAACAAATGAAGAGGAAATAGGCAGTCTACCTGAAAAAGAATTCAGAATAATGAGAGTAAAGATGATCCAAAATCTTGGAAACAGAATGGAGAAAATAAAAGAAACATTTAACAAGGACATAGAGGAACTAAAGAGCAAACAAACAGTGATGAACAACACAATAAATGAAATTAAAAATTCTCTAGAAGGGATTAATAGCAGATAACTGAGACAGAAGAATGTATAAGTGACCTGGAAGATAAAATAGTGGAAATAACTACCACAGAGCAGAATAAAGAAAAAAGAATGAAAAAAGAATTGAGGCACAGTCTCAGAGACCCCTGGAACAACATTAAATGCACCAACATTCGAATTATAGGGGTCCCAGAAGAATAAGAGAAAAAGAAAGGGACTGAGAAAATATTTGAAGAGATTATAGTTGAAAAGTTCCCCAATATGGGAAAGGAAATAGTTAATCAAGTCCAGGAAGCACAGAGAGTCCCATACAGGATAAATCCAAGGAGAAACACTCCAAGACACATAATAACCAAACTATCAAAAATTAAGTACAAAGAAATAATATTAAAAGCAGCAAGGGAAAAACAACAAATAACACACAAGGGAATCCCCATAACGTTAACAGCTGATCTTTTAGCAGAAACTCTGCAAGCCAGAAGGGAGTGGTAGGATATATTTAAAGTGATGAAGGAGAAAAACCTACAACCAAGATTACTCTACCCAGCAAGGATATCATTCAGATTTGACAGAGAAATTAAAACCTTTACAGACAAGCAAATGCTAAGAGAATTCAGCACCACCAAACCAGCTTTACAACAAAGGATAAAGGGACTTCTCTAGGCAGGAAACACAAGAGAAGGAAAAGACCTAAAATAACAAGCCCAAAACAATTAAGAAAATGGGAATAGGAACATACATTTCGATAATTACCTTAAATGTAAATGGATTAAATGCTCCAACCAAAAGACAGAGATCGGCTGAATGGATACAAAAACAATACCTGTATATATGCTGTCTACAGGAGACCCAGTTCAGACCTAGGGACACATACAGACTGAAAGGGAGGGGATGGAAAAAGATATTCCATGCAAATGGAAATCAAAAGAAAGCTGGAGTAGCAATTCTCATATCAGATAAAATAGACTTTAAAACAAAGACTATTACAAGAGACAAAGAAGGACACTACATAATGATCAAGGGATCAATCCAAGAAGAAGATATAACAATTGTAAATATTTATGTACCCAACATAGGAGCACCTCTATTCATAAGGCAAATACTAACAGCCATATAAGGGCAAATCGACAGTAACACAATCAGAGTAGGGGACTTTAACACAGCACTTTCACCAATGGACAGATCATGCAAAATGAAAATAAATAAGGAAACACAAGCTTTAAATGATACATTAAACAAGATGGACTTAATTGATATTTATAGGACATTGCATCCTAAAACAACAGAAGACATTCTTCTCAAGTGCTCATGGAACATTCTCCAGGATAGATCATACCTTGGGTCACAAATCAAGCCTTGGTAAATTTAATAAAATTGAAATCCTATCAAGTATCTTTTCCGACCACAATGCTATGAGACTAGATATCAATTACAGGAAAAAATCTGTAAGAAATACAAACACATGGAGGCTAAACAACACACTACTTAATAACCAAGAGATCACTGAAGAAATCAAAGAGGAAATCAAAAAATACCTAGAACGAAATGACAATGAAAACACGATGACCCAAAACCTATGGGATGCAGCAAATGCAGTTCTAAGAGGGAAGTTTAGAGCAATACAATCCTACCTTAAGAAACAACAAACATCTCAAATAAACAACCTAACATTACACCTAAAGCAATTAGAGAAAGAAGAGCAAAAATACCCCAAAGTTAGCAGAAAGAAAGTAATCATAAAGATCAGATCATAAATAAATGAAAAAGAAAGGAAGGAAATGATAGCAAAGATCAATTAAACTAAAAGCTGGTTCTTTGAGAAGATAAACAAAATTGATAAATCATTAACCAGACTCATCAAGAAAAAAAGGGAGAAGACTCAAATCAATAGCATTAGAAATGAAAAAGGAGAAGTTACAACTGACACTGCAGAAATACAAAGGATCATGAGAGATTAGTATAAGCAACTCTATGCCAATAAAATGGACAACCTGGAAGAAATGGACAAATTCTTAGAAATGGACAACCTTCCGAGACTGAACCAGGAAGAAATAGAAAATATGAAAAGATCAATCACAAGCACTGAAATTGAAACTGTGATTAAAAATCTTCCAACAAACAAAAGCCCAGGACCAGATGGCTTCACAGGCGAATTCTATCAAATATTTAGAGAAGAGCTAACACCTATCCTTCTCAAACTCTTCCAAAATATAGCAGAGTGAGGAACCCTCTGAAAGTCATTCTACGAGGCCACCATCACTCTGATACCAAAACCAGACAAAGATGTCACGAAGAAAGAAAACTACAGGCAAATATGACTGATGAACATAGATCCAAAACTCCTCAACAAAATACTATGAAACAGAATCCAACAGCACATTAAAAGGACCATACACTATGATTAAGTGGGGTGTATCTCAGGAATACAAGGATTCTTCAATATACGCAAATCAAGCAACATGATACACCATATTCACAAATTGAAGGAGAAAAACCATATGATCATCTCAATAGATGCAGAAAAAGCTGTTGACAAAATTCAACACCCATTTATGATAAAAATTCGCCAGAAAGTGGGCATAGAGGGAACCTACTTCAACATAATAAAGGCCATGTACGACAAACCCACAGCAAATATCATTCTCAATGGTGAAAAACGGAAAGCATTTCCTTTAAGATCAGGAACAAGACAAGGATGTCCACTCTCACCACTATTATTCAACATAATTTTGGAAGTCCTAGCCACGGCACTCAGAGAAGAAAAAAATTAAAAGAATACAATTTGGAAAAGAAGAAGTAAAACTGTCACTGTTTGCAGATGACATGATACTATACATAGAGAATCCTAAAGAAGCCACCAGAAAACTACTAGAGCTAATCAATGAATTTGGTAAAGTTGCAGTATACAAAATTAATGCACAGAAATCTCTTGCATTCCTATATAATAATGATGAAAAAATCTGAAAGAGAAATTAAAGAAACACTCCCATTTACCATTGCAACAAAAAGAATAAAATACCTAGGAATAAACCTACCTAGGGAGACAAAAGACCTGTATGCAGAAAACTATAAGACACTGATGAAATTAAAGATGATACCAACAGATGGAGAGATATACCATGTTCTTGGATTGGAAGAATCAATATTGTGAAAATGACTATACTACCCAAAGCAATCTACAGATTCAATGCAATCCCTATCAAATTACCAATGGCTTTTTTTACGGAACTGGAAGAAAAAATCTTAAAATTCGTATGGAGACACCAAAGACCCCGAATAGCCAAAGCGGTCTTGAGGGAAAAAAACGGAGCAGAAGGAATGAGACTCCCTGACTTCAGACTATACTACAAAGCTACAGTAATGAAGACAATATGGTACTGGCACAAAAACAGAAAGATAGATCAATGGAACAGGATAGAAAGCCCAGAGATAAACCCATGCACCTATGGTCAACTAATCTATGACAATGGAGGCAAAGATATACAATGGAGAAAAGACAGTTTCTTCAGTAAGTGGTGTTGGGAAAACTGCATAGCTACATGTAAAAGAATGCAATTAGAACACTGCCTAACATCATACACAAAAGTAAACTCAAAATGGATTAAAGACCTAAATGTAAGGGCAGACACTATAAAACTCTCAGAGGAAAACACAAGAAGAACACTCTTTGACATAAATCACAGCAAGATATTTTTTGACCCACCTCCTAGAGTAATGGAAATAAAAAGAAAAATAAACAAATGGGACCTAATGAAACTTCAAAGCTTTTGCACAGCAAAGGAAAACCATAAACAAGATGAAAAGACAACCCTCAGAATGGTAGAAAATATTTGCAAATGAATCATAGGACAAAGGATTAATCTCCAAAATATATATACAGCTCATGCAGCTCAATATTATAAAAACAAACAACCCAATCCAAAAATGGGCAGAAGACCTAAATAGACATTTCTCCAAAGAGGACAGGCAGATGGCCAAGAAGCACATGAAAAGCTGCTCAACATCACTAATTATTAGAGAAATGCAAATCAAAACTACAATGAGGCATCACCTCACACCAGTTAGAATGGGCATCATCAGAAAATCTACAAACAACAAATGCTGGAGAGGGTGTGGAGAAAAGGGAACCCTCTTGCACTGTTGGTGGGAATGTAAATTGATACAGCCACTATGGAGAACAGTATGGAGGTTCCTTAAAGAACTAAAAATAGAATTACCATATGACCCAGCAATAGCACTATACCCAGAGAAAACCATAATTCAAAAAGACACATGCACCCCAATGTTCATTGCAACACTATTTACAATAGCCAGGTCATAGAAGCAACCTAAATGCCCACTGACAGACGAATGGATACAGAAGATGTGGTACATATATACAATGGAATATTATTCAGCCATAAAAAGGAACGAAATTGGGTCATTTGTACAGACGTGGATGCATCTAGAGACTGTCATACAGAGTGAAGTAAGTCAGAAAGAGAAAAACAAATATCATATATTAACGCATATATGTGAAACCTAGAAAATGGTACAGGTGAACCAGTTTGCAGGGCAGAAGTTGAGACACAGATATAGCGAAAAAACATATGGACACCAAGGGGGGAAAGCGGCGGGGGATGAGGGAAAAAAAAAAAAAAGAATGATCCACATGGTAATGTATTAGAGTAAGAGACGTAAGTATGAACTGTGTTTAGCTTAAAGTAGATCCAGATAGTTACATATACAAATGTCTATAGTTGTGTGTACATACACAGGTAAGTAATATATAGATATATTTCTTTGCTCTTTAAGGTGACAGGTCCTATAAGCAACCATCCCTGAATAGTAATGAACCTTGTGCACAGATCTTGTTTCTATTTCTCAGGAGAACCTTGACTAATATAAGCACCACTAGGCACCCCCACCCCCTGCCAAAAAAAAAGCTAAGGAAGAAATACTGAGGTATAAATCTAACAAAATATATATAAGATCCTATATGAGCAAAACTGTAAAACCTAGATGTAAGAAATCAAAGAAGATATAAATGATCTAAATGACAGTTATTCCATGTATGTAGATTGGAAGACTCAATATTGTCAAGGTGCCCCCAATGTGATATATAGATTGAGCACAATTCCAATCAAAATCACAGCAAGTTATTTTGAGGGTATCCACAAACCTACTCTAAAGTTTATACGAAAAGACAAAAGACCCAGAGTAGCCAACACAATATTGAAGGAGAAGAACAAAGTCAGAGGATTGACATTATCAGACTTCAAAACTTAGTATAAAGCTATGATAATCAAGACTATGTGGTAAAGGCAAAAGAACAGACAAACAGACCAATGAAACGGAAAAAAGAACCCAGAAATAGACCAACACATATAGAGTCAACTGATCTTTGACAAAGGCAATTCCATGGAGAAAGGGTGGCCTTTTCAACAAATGGTATTAGAATAACTGGACATCCATGTGCAAAGAAATGAATCTAGACACAGACCTTACACCCTTTACAAAAATTAACTCAAAATAGATCATAGACCTAAATGTAAAACACAAAAATATAAAACTCCTAGGAGATAACATGAGAAAAAAAGCTAGGTGACCTTGGGTTTGATGATGGCTTTTTAGATCTAATACCAAAAGTACAGTCCATGAAAAGAGCTGGTAACTTGGATTTCATTACAATTACAAACTTCTGCTGTATGAAAAACACTGTTACAAAAATGAAAATGTAACTCATAAACTGGGATAAAAATTTACAAAACACATATCTGATAAATGACATAGCCAAAATATACCAAGAATTCTTAAAATTCAACAATAATAAAACAATTCGATTAAAAAATGGGCAAAAAATCTGAACAGATACCTCACCAAAGAAAATATAAAGATGGCCAATAAGTTCATGAAGAGCTACTCAATATGATATGTCATTAAGGAACGGCAAGTTAACACAATCAGATACACATCTAACGGAACAGCTAAAATCCAAAACACTGACAACACCTAACACTAGCAAGGATGTAGATCAATAGGAACTCTCATTATTGTTGGTGGGAATGAAAAATGATACAGTCACTTTGGAAGATAACTTGGCAGTTCCTCACTAAACTCAGCATACTCTTACAGTACAATCCAGCAATCGCTCTATTTGGTATTTATCCCCAAAAGTTGAAAAGTTACACCTACGCAAAAACTGTACAGGGATGTTTATAGCAGCTTTGTTCATAATTGCCAAAGCTTGGAAGCAATCAAAATGTCCTTCAATAGACAAATGGATAAATAAACTGTGGTACGCCCAGAAAATGGAATATTGGCGCTAAAAAGAACTGAGCTATTGTGACCACCTAGAGGGGTGGGATAAGAAGGGTGGGAAATGCAAGAGGGGGGATATATGGGGATATATGTATATGTATAGCTGATTCACTTTGTTATAAAGCAGAAACTAACACTCCATTGTAAAGCAATTATGCTCCAATAAAGATGTAAAAAAAAAAAACTGTGCTATCATCTTATGAAAATACATGGCAGAATCTTAAATACATATTACTAAATGAAAGAAGGCAATGTGAGAAGGCTACCTACTGTATGATTCCAACCATACAACATTCTGAAAAAAAGCAAACCAATAGAGGCAGTAAAAATATCAGTGGTCCCAGGGACTGGGAGCAAGGGGGAAGAAGGGAGGGATAAACAGGTGGAGCATAGAGCATTTTTAGGGCAGTGAAACTCTTTTGTATGATACTGTCATGGAAGATATAGGCCATTATATATCTGGCAAAACCCATAGAATGTGCAACCCACAGAAAGAAATCTAATGTAAACTATGAACTTTAATTAATAACAATACATCAGTATTGACTCATCAATTTTAACAAATGTACCATGTTAATAAGATGTTAATAATAGGGGAAATTGTGTGTGTGGGTGGAGGGTAATGGATATAAAGGAACTCTGTACTTTCTGTTTCATTTTTATGTCAATCTAAAACTCCTCTAAAAATTAAGTCTACCAAATTAAAATGATTATATATATGGTAATATAAGTTAAAAGACAATACAATGTAAACTCTAATAAGTTGAGTGGTAAGGATTATAACTCATAAGAAAATTTAGAGGTAGAAATCATTTCCAATAAGGCTGATCAGGAAGAAATTCAAGGAGCAGAAATACGAGCTGTTCTCTGATATATGGGTGGTATTTAGATAAGAAAAGAACTCACTAATAATTAATTATTAACATGCAATCTGCCTGATACAAAATTAAATTACATTTCTCTCAATATGGCTCCAATATGCTTTGAAGTCATTTATAAGATGTTATTTTGATAGATGTGAATTATTTTATGTTGCCACACTACTACTATTTTTCATCAATAGGAAGTTGTTCAATCTTGATATACCAATTTGTATTACATTAAAAAAGTGATTAAGAGAGTAACATTTTTTCATGAGGTTACACAAAATTATATACATAGTCTTCAGTCTAGTTATATACTTCCTCTCTTGCAAAGAGCAGCCATGTCATCCACATAATCTAACTAGCCTATTATTTTACATATTAATTCCTATTCATTAGATTTACTGTGCATTATCAAGTAAGTATATGTATTAGTAAGAAATGTTGACTGCCAAAGTTGATCTTCTCCAGGAGAAGACAGGGGAAAAGTATGGGTATTTACCAAGAGAGTGCAACCTTCCACAAAGCTTAGCAAAATTCTCAGTAAATATGTTTTCTCATGAAATATATTGAATAAAAGAGTGAATTAAATCTTTACTCAGATTTCTAAATTTGGCCTTGACTAGGTGCTCCAGGGCAGTGCTGAACAACAGTTCAAGAGAAGTTGGACAGTACAGTGTCGAACAGAAGAGTGTGAACATACTTTTACTAATCTTAAAAGGGACATGTTTATTCTTTTGCCACTAAGTATGATGTTACGTGTTGATTTTTTTCATAGACTCTCTTTGAAATCTAGGCCGTAGGATTTCCCTTCTGTTCATAGTTCGATGATAGTTTTCATTATGAATGGGTATTGAATTTTATCAAACACTTTACCTACATCTATTGAGATGCTTATACATTTCTTCTTTTTTAGTTTATTAACTTGGTAGATTACATTGTGCTGTTTTAATGTTACACCAACTTTGCATTCCTGGAATAAACCCTACTCAGTCATAATATATTAACCTTTTTATATATTATGGATTTAATTCGCTAAAATTTTGTTAAGGATTTTTACACTTGCGTTTATGAAGGATATTGGTCTTATTTTTTTATCTTACAACTTCCTTTTCATCTCCAGATGTGCACTAAAAGAAATGTTTAAAGAAATTCTTCAGGTAGAAGAAAAATAACACTAGATGGAAATGTGGATAAATACAGAAGAATGAAAAGTACCAGAAATAAAAATCCTAGCAGAAATTGGCAAGCTGATTCTAATATTTACACAGATGTGCAAAGGATTTAGAACAGTCAAAACATTTTTTAAAAAGCCTATGCTGACCAACTTACATTACCTGATATTAAGATTTCTTGCAAAATCATTTTAATAAAGGCAGTGTGCTAGTAGCATAAAGATTAATGGAAAAAATGATACAGAAATAGACCATCATTTATATGATCAATTTTTTTCTTTTTTCAAAGGTGCCAGGGTAATTAAATAGGGAAAAGATAATCTTTTTCAACAAATAGTACTAAAACAATTGGGTATACATATGGAAAAGAAAAAACATGACCTTTATTTTAACTATATGCAAAAATTATCTCAAAATGAATCACAGACTTAAATGAAAAACCTAATACAATAACACTTTTAGCAGAAAACATAAGAGAAAATTTTTGTTACATTATGTTAGGTAAATATTTATTAGATAGAACACCAAATGTATGAACCCTAAAAGAAACAACTGGCTAACTGTACTTCGTTAAAATTAAAAATTTCATCCTTTGTCAATAAAAAATTAAATAAAATATTAAAACTGGTAGAAAATAATTGCAAGACATATAGCTGACAAAGACTTGTATCCAGAAAATAAAAAGAGCTCTTACAATTCAGTAGCAAGGAGACAAAAAAAAAAAAAAAAAGAATTTTAAAAATGGTTAAAAGATTTGAATGGATGCTTCAGCAAAGAAGCTATGCAAATGAAAAATATATCAAAAGATGGTTAAAATCTTTAGTCATTAGGGAAATGCAAAATAAAACCACAGTGGGATAATACCAAACACATACTAGAATGATTAAAATTTCAAGTGTTGGCAAGGATACAGAGCAAGCTGAATTCTCATGCATTGCTGGTGGGAATGCAAAATGGTACAGCCACTTTGCACAACATTTAACAATTTCTTATAAACTTACATGTACACTTATTGTTAGATTCAGCAATTGCAATCCTAGATATTTACCTGTAGGAAATTAAAACAGATGTCAATACAAAATGTGTATGCTAATATTTACAGCAGTGTTATTTATAATAGTCCCAAACTGGAAATAACTAAATGCCCATCAACAGGTTAATGGATAAACAAATTATGGTATATCCATATAATGGAATACTACCCAGCAATAAAATGAAACAAATTCCTGATGGAAGCCACAATAGAGATAATTCTCAAAAAGTATTATGTTAAGTCAAAGAAGTCAAACATATGAAGTTCATATGAAAAGCTAGAAAAGGCAAAACTAGAGTCAGATAAAAGTACATCAGCAGTTGCCCAGGGCCAGGGTGACAGGGAGAGAGTAACTTCAAAGTGGCACAGGGGGATTTTTGGGGTGACTGGAATGTTTTTTATCTTGATTTTGTTACAACTTATTGAACTGTATATTTAAAACTGGTGAATTTTATTGTAGGTAAGTTACATTTCAATAAAGATTATTAAAATTGGAGGGGAAATGAATGCTCAATTCAGCAATACCATATTCAGCTTGTACTCGGCACAAGGCAGTACACAGAAGCTGAAGGACAAAGACGTATTAAGGCACAATTCTTGCTCTGCTAGGAATTCATAGCTCAGTGGCAAATACAGATATGCATACAACCAAATATAATACAACTATGGTAAGTCCAGTAATAAGGGCATAAACAGAATTTTGTAGGCACAGAGTAGAGTGATTAATCCTACAAGATTCAGAGAAATCTTGACAAAAAGATGAGAGCTATGTTGGGCCTTAATAGATGATTAGGATTTTAACAGATAATGTTTCCTAACCATTCAGAAGGTATTACACAGTCATTTTCCTATATATTTACCTATCTATCCATCCATCCATCCATCCATCCATCCATTCACCTATTCCCTCATCTTTCAATTATCTATCACTGTATTTAGATAAACATTAATATGTTAATATGTGCTCTTTAGCTAAAAAGGTTCACACTTGATATTTGTTCACTAATTACTTTATCCCTGAAATGGAGAAAATTAAATCTTCAGATTTAGAGACCAACTATCCTGGTTCCTCAGGACTGAAGGCATTCCTGGGATTTGGGACTTTGAGTGCTAAAACTGGAAGAGTTCCAGACAAACAGGGAAGACTTGGTCATCCCAGATATATCAACAAGGCAATTAAAGTGACAGATACAAAATTTATGAGTACATCAATCTCTATATGACTGGTTACTGAACTCTCATTTGATATGACCTTATAAAACATTATTCCAAACTTTAAGTATACTTAGATTGTAGGGGATTTTTAGAGTTAACTCAATATGTTCTCTAGATATTATCAAATGTTCCAAATAATGGTCTGTTTTTCACTAGCTAGAACAGATAGAAAATGTGTTTAATTTATAGATCTCATTTAAATTTTTTTCTAATGATTCTGTAACAAAAAGGAGGAAAAGGAGAAAGGAGGGAGGTAGAAAAAACCCACTTGTAGACAAAATCGTGTATTGCAGAATAGTAATACTCTAGACTTAGTCTGTATCATAAGAATTTATTATCTTGTGCTTTATGTCCAATAATTTCTGTGGAACAGCTAGAATAAATGTAGGCTCTATAACACTGTGTATTTGCTTTATCTTGGCTTCAGAATTATCTTTGCTAAATCTGATCCAAAGAGAAACTTATCTACTTCCATGTGTAACCTTGAGTAATAACAGGTTAATGAACATAGTGGCAGACCCACACCCCAGCACCCACATCAGAACCTAATGCTTAGTGGGAGCTGAGTAAATACTGTTGAATGAAAACAGAGCAGACAGATTGTTAATTAAAGCGTATTGAACGACACACAGGAAAACTCCACGTATAACCAAACTGTACTTCCAGCACAGATCCTCAACAGTTATATGTATTTTTTACCATTTTATTAGTAAAGTCAATAATAAAATGTTAAAGGAAACTAGAGAACATTAAGAAATACAATATTCCTTTGAGAGGATCAAATAAAGTCCTTCATCAAAAAGGCATCAGCGGAGACCTTCAAGATGGCGGAGGAGTAAGACGTGGAGATCATCTTCCTCCCCACAAATACTTCAGAAATACATCTACATGTGGAACAACTCCTACAGAACAACTACTAAATGCTGGCAGAAGACCTCAGACTTCCCAAAAGGTAAGAAACTCGCCACGTACCTGGGTAGGGAAAAAGAAAAAAGGAAAAACAGAGACAAAAGAATAGGGATAGGACCTGCACCTTGGGGAGGGAGCTGTGAAGGAGGAAAACTTTCCACACATTAGGAAGTCCTAGGGTTCTGTCTGTCCATTTTTTGGGGTTTTTTTTTAGTATAGTTTTTAGCTCTTATTATCATTGGTGGCTTTCATTTTTGGTTTGGTTGCTCTCTTCCTTCTTTCTTCCCTTTTTTTTTATTTTTAATAATTAAAAAAATTTTTAATCTTTATTTTATTTATTTATTTATTTTTTTCTCCCTTTTCTTCTGAGCCATGTGGCTGACAGGGTCTTGCTGCTCTGGCCGGGTGTCAGGCCTGTGCCGCTGAGGTGGGAGAGCCGAGTTCAGGACACTGGTCCACCAGAGACCAGCCAAGAGCGGCTCCAGGTAATATCAAATGGCAAAAGCTCTCCCGGAGATCTCCATCTCAATGCTAAGACCCAGCTCCACTCAACGACCAGCAAGAGACAGTGCTGGACACCCCATGCCAAACAACTAGCAAGACAGGAACACAACCCCACCCATTAGCAGAGAGGCTGCCTAAAATGACAGTAAGGTCACAGACACCCCAAAACACACCACCAGGCATGGTCCTGCCCACCAGAAAGACAGGATCCAGCCTCATCCACCAGAACACAGGCAACAGTCCCCTCTGCCAGGAAGCCTAAACAACCCACTGAACTAACATTAGCCACTGCGGGCAGACACCAAAAACAACGGGAACTACAAACTTGCAGCCTGGGAAAAGGAGACCCCAAACACAGTAAGTTAAGCAAAATGAAAAGACAGAGAAACACAAAGCAGATGAAGGAGGAAGGTAAAAACCCAAAAGACAAAACAAATGAAGAAGAAATACGCAGTCTACATGAAAAAGAATTCAGAGTAATGAGAGTAAAGATGATCCAAAATCTTGGAAATAGAAAGGAGAAAATACAAGAAAAGTTTAACAAGGGCCTAGAGGAACTAAAGAGCAAACAAACAGTGATGAACAACACAATAAATGAAATTAAAAATTCTCTAGAAGGAAACGATAGCAGAATAACTGAGGCAGAAGAATGGATAAGTGACCTGGAACATAAAACAGTGGAAATAACTACTGCAGAGCAGAAGAAAAAAAATGAAAAGAACTGAGGACAGTCTCAGAGACCTCTGGGACAACATTAAATGTACCAACATTCGAATTATAGGGGTCTCAGAAGAAGAGAAAAAGAAAGGGACTGAGAAAATATTTGAAGAGATTATAGTTGAAAACTTCCCTAATATGGGGAAGGAAATAATCAAGTCCAGAAAGCGCAGAGAGTCCCACACAGGATAAATCCAAGGAGAAACACACAAAGACACATACTAATCAAACTATCAAAAATTAAATACAAAGAAAAAATGTTAAAAGCAGCAAGGGAAAAACAACAAATAACATACAAGGGAATCCCCATAAGGTTAACAGCTGACCTTTCAGCAGAAATTCTGCAAGCCAGAAGGGAGTGGCAGGACATATTTAAAGTGATGAAAGGGAAAAACCTACAACCAAGATTATTCTACCCAGCAAGGATCTCATTCAGATTTGATGGAGAAATTAAAACCTTTACAGACAAGCAAAAGCTAAGAGAATTCAGCACCACCAAACCAGCTTTACAACAAATGCTAAAGGAACTTCTCTAGGTAGGAAATGCAAGAGACGGAAAAGACCTACAATAACAAGCCCAAAACAATTAAGAAAATGGTAATAGGAACATACATATCGATAACTACCTTAAATGTAAATGGATTAAATGCTCCAACCAAAAGACAGAGATTGGCTGAATGGATACAAAAACAATACCTGTATATATGCTGTCTACAGGAGACCCAGTTCAGACCTAGGGACACATACAGACTGAAAGGGAGGGGATGGAAAAAGATATTCCATGCAAATGGAAATCAAAAGAAAGCTGGAGTAGCAATACTCATATCAGATAAAATACTTTAAAACAAAGACTATTACAAGAGACAAAGCAGGACACTACATAATGATCAAGGGATCAATCCAAGAAGAAGATATAACAATTGTAAATATTTATGCACCCAACATAGGAGCACCTCTATACATAAGGCAAATACTAACAGCCATATAAGGGGAAATCGACAGTAACACAATCATAGTAGGGGACTTTAACACCCCACTTTCACCAATGGACAGATCATCCAAAATGAAAATAAATAAGGAAACACAAGCTTTAAATGATACATTAAACAAGATGGACTTAATTAATATTTATAGGACATTCCATCCAAAAACAACGGAAGACACATTCTTCTCAAGTGCTCATGGATCATTCTCCAAGAGAGACCATACCTTGGGTCACAAATCAAGCCTTGGTAAATTTAAGAAAACTGAAATTGTATCAAGTGTCTTTACCAACCACAACACTATAAGACTAGATATCAAATACGGGAAAAAAATCTGTAAAAAATGTAGACATGGAGGCTAAACAATACACTACTAAATAACCAAGAGATCACTGAAGAAATCAAAGAGGAAATCAAAAATACCTAGAAATAAATGACAATGAAAACACGATGACCATAGGGAGGGTGGGAGGGAGGGAGACGCAAGAGGGAAGAGATATAGGGATATATGTATATGTATAGCTGATTCACTTTGTTATAAAGCAGAAGCTAACACACCATTAGAAAGCAGTTATACTCCAATAAAGATGTTAAAAAAACAAAACAAAACACTACGATGACCCAAAACCTCTGGGATGCAGCAAATGCAGTTCTAAGAGGGAAGTTTATAGCAGTACAAGCCTACCTCAGGAAACAAGAAACATCTCAAATAAATAAACTAACCTTACACCTAAAGCAATTAGAGAAAGAAGAACAAAAAACCCCCAAAGTAAGCAGAAGGAAAGAGATCATAAAATTCAAATCAGAAATAAATGAAAAAGAAATGAAACAATAGCAAAGATCAATAAAACTAAAAGCTGGTTCTTTGAGAAGATAAACAAAATTGATAAACAATTAGCCAGATTCATCAAAAGAAAAAAAAAAGAAGACCCAAATGAAGAGAATTAGAAATGAAAAAGGAGAAGTAACAACTAGCACTGCAGAAATACAAAGGATCATGAGAGATTACTACAAGCAACTATATGCCAATAAAATGGACAACCTGGAAGAAATGGACAAATTCTTAGAAAAGCACAACCTTCTGAGACGGAACCAGGAAGAAATAGAAAATATAAACAGACCAATCATAAGCACGGAAATTGAGACTGTGATTAACAATCTTCCAACAAGCAAAAGCCCAGGACCAGATGGCTTCACAGGTGAATTCTATCAAACATTTAGAGAAGAGCTAACACCTATCTTTCTCAAACTCTTCCAAAATATAGCAGAGGAAGGAACACTCCCAAACTCATTCTATGAGGCCACCATCACTCTGAAATCAAAACCAGACAAAGATGTCACAAAGAAAGAAAACTACAGGCCAATATCACCGATGAACATAGATGCAAAAATCCTCAACAAAATACTAGCAAACAGAATCCAACAGCACATTGAAAGGATCATACAGCATGATCAAGTGGGGTGTATCCCAGGAATGCAAGGATTCTTCAATATATGCAAATCAATCAACATGATACACCGTATTCACAAATTGAAGGAGAAAAACCATATGATCATCTCAATAGATGCAGAAAAAGCTTTTGACAAAATTCAACACCCATTTATGATAAAAACCCTCCAGAAAGCAGGCATAGAGGGAACTTACCTCAACACAGTAAAGGCCATATATGACAAACCCACAGCCAACATCATTCTCAAGGGTGAAATACTGAAACCATCTCCTCTAAGATCAGGAACAAGACACGGTTATCCAGTTCACTATTATTATTCAACATAGTTTTGGAAGTTTCAGCCACAGCAATCAGAGAAGAATAAGAAATAAAAGGAATCCAAATCGGAAAAGAAGAAGTAAAACTGTCACTGTTTGCAGATGACATGATACTATACATAGAGAATCCTAAAGATGCTACCAGAAAACTACTAGAGCTAATCAATGAATTTGGTAAAGTAGCAGGATACAAAATTAATGCACAGAAATCTCTTGCATTCCTATACACTAATGATGAAAAATCTGAAAGAGAAATTATGGAAACACTCCCATTTACTATTGCAACAAAAAGAATAAAATACCTAGGAATAAACCTGCATAAGCAGACAAAAAACCTGTATGCAGAAAACTATTAAGACAGTGATTAAAGAAATTAAAGATGATACCAACAGATGGAGAGATATACCATGTTCTTGGATTGGAAGAATCAACATTGTGAAAATTACTATACTACCAAAAGCAATCTACAGATTCAATGATATCACTATCAAACTACTAATGGCATTTTTCACAGAACTAGAACAAAAAATTTCACAATATGTATGGGAACACAAAAGACCCCGAATAGCCAAAGCAATCTTGAGAAAGAAAAATGAAGCTGGAGGAATCAGGCTCCCGGACTTCAGACTATACTACAAAGCTACAGTAATCAAGATAATATGGTACTGGCACCAAAAAAGAAGTATATATCAATGGAACAGGATAGAAAGCCCAGAGATAAACCCACACTTATATGGTCACCTTATTTTTGATAAAGGAGGCAAGAATATACAATGGAGAAAAGACAGCCTCTTCAATAAGTGGTGCTGGGAAAACTGGACAGCTACATGTAAAAGAATGAAATTAGAACACTCCCTGACACACACAAAAATAAACTCAAAATGGATTAAAGATCTGAATGTAAGGCCAGACACTATAAAACTCTTAGAGGAAAACATAGGTAGAACACTCTATGACATAAATCACAGCAAGAACCTTTTTGACCCACTTCCTAGAGTAATGGAAATAAAAACAAAAATAAACAAATGGAACCTAGTGAAACTTAAAAGCTTTTGCACAGCAAAAGAAACCATAAACAAGACGAAAAGACAACTCTCAGAACGGGAGAAAATATTTGCAAATGAAGCAACTGACAAAGGATTAATCTCCAAAATATACAAGCAGCTCATGCAGCTCAATATCAAAAAAACAAACAACCCAATCCAAAAATGGGCAGTAGACCTAAATAGACATTTCACCAAAGAAGATATACAGATTGCCAACAAACACATGAAAGAATGCTCAACATCACTAATCATTAGAGAATGCAAATGAGAAGTATAATGAGGTATCACCTCACACCAGTCAGAATGGCCATCATCAAAAAATCTACAAACAATAAATGCTGGAGAGCGTGTATAGAAAAGGGTACCTTCTTGCACCGTTGGTGGGAATGTAAATTGATACAGCCACTATGGAGAAGTTTGGAGGTTCCTTAAAAAACTAAAAATAGAACTACCATACGACCCAGTAATCCCATTACTGGGCATATACCCTGAAAAAACCATAATTCAAAATGAGTCATGTACCACAATGTTCACTGCAGCTCTATTTACAATAGCCAGGACATGGAAGCAACCTAAGTTTCCATCAACAGATGAATGCATAAAGAAGATGTGGCACATATATACAATGGAATATTACTCAGCCTTAAAAAGAAACGAAATTGAGTTATTTGTAGTGAGGTGGATGGACATAGAGACTGTTATACAGAGTGAAGTCAGTCAGAAAGAGAAAAACAAATACCGTATACTAACACATATATATGGAATCAAAAAAAAAAAAAAAACTTCAGAGGAACCTAGGGGCAGGACAGGAATAAAGACGCAGACATAGAGAATGGACTTGAGGACACGGGGAAAGGGAAGGGGAAGCTGGGACGAAGTGAGAGAGTGGCATGGACATATATACACTACCAAACGTAAAATAGCTAGCTTAGTGGGAAGTAGCCGCAAAGCACAGGGAGATCTGCTCGGTGCTTTGTGACCACCGCGAGGGGTGGGATAGGGAGGGTGGGAGGGAGACGCAAGAGGGAGGAGATATGGGGTATATGTATATGTATATGTATAGCTGATTCACTTTATTATAAAGCAGAAACTAACACACCATTGTAAAGCAATTATACTCCAATAAAGACGTTAAGAAAAAAAAAAAAAAGGCATTAGCTTCTCCAAGTGTACAAAAGTGGGTATTTTACTAGAACTACTACTACTTCTTTATTCTGTATCTTTTGCATCACTTAGACCAATAATGCTAGTTGATGCCTAAAATTGGAAAGACAAGGACAAGAATAAAAAGGTATCATCAGTTAACCCTGTTCACATCTTCTCACATAAACGGCTGGTGTTGAGTAAACTGAAGTGAAAAAGCTAAATAACATTTTCTAAAGCAAGCAAGGAACAGAAGAGACACACAACTCGAAACAAAAATATGGAGTATTGTGTATTAGTAGTTAGCCATAAATGCTTTCGAAGATGGGGTTGCTTAGTTAAAATGAGACCTTGAACCCTGGACACTCAAATTACTAACTGTTTGCAGCTACAGAAATATTGGACACCATCATTTTATGTAACAATAAGGAACTACTAGGTTGCTTATTTTTTTCCCACTCAAAAAAATTTTTTCCCTGGAGAAACCCTTATCTCTATTCCTCAACATAGTAGCTCTTCTCCTAAACGTAGTCACCTGACATTGACAGGGCTGGTCATTCCACATATACATACTCTTATAACATTCCATGTTTGATATTGGGCAAGTTACTTCTCTGGGCCTCAGTTTGCTCATCTGTAAAATGGAAATGAAAACAGCACTTACCTCATAAGGTTATTGTAAGGATTAGATGAGCTAATGAATGTAAAGTGCTTAAAGGAGAGCCTAGCACATAGGAAGGTCTGTAAATTTTAGTCCTATTGTTCTTACTACTTTTCATTGTTATTTACTCCTATTATTCCCTCTTTCATATCAATCTAAACCAAAAATATGGAATTTTAGAACTAGAAAAACCTTAGAGAGGACACAAGAAACCCAAATCTCTAGATCTAGCTCCTGCTGTTTATAATGCTATTTCCTTTAAGCTCAAGATTTACATTTTCTAGAAAGCCTTCTCCTGCATAAACCAGCCCCCTTAAGGACAGTCAGAAAACACTGTGAATTAAATTCTGGGCCCACCTTTACCAAGGACAGCCAGTGAGCCCCAGGTAAATCATCTTCCGTTTGGTGGCTTCAGCTTACTCATCCCTAAAATAAAGTGTTTGCACTTGAGAATTGCTAAGGTCCCTTTTAGTGCTAATATTCTGATTGAGTAAATCCCTTAGTGTTCTTTAATGTATTTATATGACATGATAAATTTGACATTTTGACACTTTAGAATTTATCTCTACACACTTAAGTAGATTATAAGCATCAAGATCCTCTAGGGCAGGATCTTTATGCTTCTTTTCCTTTCTCTCCACAGCACTTTGGTCATTCAGAAATTAGATGATTAGCCAAAAAATGTCCAGGGAGTGAAAAATAAAGGATTGATACAGCCATCAGTAGTTCCAGAAGCAATCTAGAATTTTACTGATGTTACACTTATCTTTTACTAATACTACTACTTATCAAAAAGCTGTTCAATTCTATCATAGAAAAGGGCATTTTTAAGGGTAATATACCCAGTTATAGGGTATATTAAGGGTATTTTACAAACCAGATAACTTTATTGTTTCTGTAGTTTTGGATAGGTGAGTAAGGGGCTTAATGTGTTCAAAATCAGTAGCCACATATTTTCCTAAGGCATATATTAAGATTATAAGCTTCCCCCTAATATCATAAGAAATCACCATGTGGGAGTTTTGCCAATAAAAGGAAACATTTTTGTCTATTAATGTTTTCAAGTGATATAGTATTTTGCAACAGAATAAATATGCATAGGAACTAAATGTCAAGAACCAATAATAAGCAGTTGTAACTGCTAAGTAAATCCCTTGCTCTTAGTTAGTAACAGTGTTGTGTAAGCTCACTCAGACTGAAAATGAATCTTTTTACAAGGAAAAATTTAATTAACATTTTGTCATCATTACACTGTTTTGTTGTAAGGTGATTTACCTCATCAAGCTGTTAGGTGCTTATATACTTAAAAGGCTAAGATGACCTTAAACTACCGTATCTAGTATAGAACATTAATCTTAAGAATTAAGTGCTCAAATTTGTACAGGTCTAAAGGATTTCAAGGCAGCTGTAAACACACAGTCTTTCTGAAGTAGAGGTTTCTAAAAAATCTGGAATGCAACCAGTAAGATACATTGTAAAGTCAGAGAAGAAACAGAGGAAAAGTAGGCATAGTTCAGGAGAATCGCAAGATGTAATTGAGGCCAAAAGCAGAAGTCATTAATTTCACAACTATGCCTTGGATGGTTTTAAAGCCACTTCAGATACATTAGTAGGATATCATTTTCTATTTCAGGAGGAGGAATATCAAACCGAGGCAGCTTTGTAGTAAATGAATCCTACAGCTGTATTTTGTGAAAAGAGGTCATTTTAATTTCAGGGTCTTTATTACCCAGTAAGGTAACTGACTGAACTGTGAAATAACATTTACAATGTAAATAAACTCAGTTGTCTTCAAAGCAGGTAGTTATTATTCAAAAGTATTTACTTTTTGGGTTCTCTCATGTATCAAGATTTACATAATAGAATCTTGGCCTTTTCAATATTAGACAGAAAGTAAACTTTACAAAAGCAACTTAAGGTACTTAATTGTGTATAATTTAAAATAATAAGGGGGGTAATGAAAAAAGACTAATCATTTGCAGACAATACAGAAAATGAGATACAGAGGTATTCAAGTTCACTTATCTATTTCCAGACGACAGTTTAAAATGCACTGTATTTTATTAAGAAGTAAAAAGGTTGTGTTGACATGCTCTCCCTACCTAAAGTCTGTGGGCAAAAAAATCTATCACAGAAAAACTCCCGTAGGTCAGCATGAGATTATTAACAAACTGGTACATCAACCACACCATAGTTATCAAGTATTGCAATGAAAAACCCTAATTTGAAGTTAAGATATTTTCTCATGATCAGCAGTAGGTATTCGCACCATATCCTAAGTTAAGAGACTAGCTCGTGTCCATCCAAAAGGACTTACAAAATTTTAAAGGCAAAGAAAGAGAGTAAGGATCCAAAGATCCTTATTTTTATAAAATCGAAGTGGATTATTCAGAATTCCTTGGTGGTAAAAATGGAAAGATAGCAGTAGATTAGTAGATAGTGATCTGGAAGAGCAACAGAAAGTGAGTTAATGCACAGCGCTATCTGGTTTAATTATTTTTGAGAATTTTATCTTCATCAATAACTAAAAGTAAAAGGGAAGGAGGGGAAGGGAAGGAGTGAAAGTCATTCTCTTTTTCACCCTGCTAAAGCCATCTGCTGGTTGGAAACAGACACGGTAGGTTCAAAGACCCTAACCTAGGTTAGCAAGCTTACCAAATACAACTATGATCCTGAATGGTGTGCACCAAGCAGTGGCAATGACCTAGGCACCTGCATTTAACTAAAATGGTGAGGTAAAGAGTTCTAGCTTGTTCAGTAAAATGAGTGCTTGGGCATACAACTACACTGCTTCTAGCACTCAGTGGAAATACAATGAACAGTAAAAAGGGTATACTGGTTCTCCAGTATGTACATAAGAGAGTACCATTTCTAATACTTTTCTGGAGCCAATGTTTTATCTGAAATAAGTTGAAATGAAGCACAGTTTAAAATCAAAAGGGATCATTCTCATAGATCATGCTATTAATAGAAAACAAGTTTAAAACTCTGGGGAACAGCATATTGGTAAATTTCTCATAGTATAGGTAATAGTTAAGGTCAACCTTGGGAATGATAACTCACTAACTGAAATAAGGCTTCCACTCATGACCTAACATAAATAAGAAGGTAATAGAAATACATTTCTAAGCCTTGGAATTCAGGGAATTGTTTTCTTTTTCATCTCAGATTTAAAATATTTGGGCAACAGGTGTCATTTCCTTTTGAATGTAATTTCTATTCCGAATTCTGGTAACTGCGATATACAGAATAGGAGAGTATGCAATTAGTAACATGAAGATAATTTTGATCTCATATCTTTCATCATTAGTTTTTTTATATATGAGGTCACTGCATCTGTTTCAACCATGAATTCAGTATTTCATTTTAAATTTGGAAAACATAAAATCTCAAATTAGAAAGCTCAAGTTTCAGAATTTATTTATTGACTCACTTTTTCATATGTCAACTGGGATGAAAAAATATAGTGGAGTATTCCACTTCAGGGATCATAAAAGTTTTCAAAACAGCTGATTTATTTTTTAATGAAAACAGAATATACTTCTCTAGACATATCATAAGCAAATCTACTAACCTTTATGATTAACATAAATATTATACTTATGGCACTTTAAGGAAGGATGTTTAGATCCTATGTTTCGCAATGCTCATTAGAAGGCAGGTGTTACCTGCACAGTAAAACATTATACTTAGCATCAAGTATAGTGAGCCCAATTCAAAGAAATTTATGTAAGTTCAGGTCAGTGAGCTCTCCTCTTTGTATCCCCTATTTATTTAATGCCTGTATAATCAAGTATAAACATGGTAATGATTTTTTAAAATAGCAACAAAAACTATCAAGTTTCACTGCATTAATCCAAAGTTCACAAAACTATGAAAGTCAGGAAATCATTCCAGCTGCTCTGCTGCTCGCTTAATCATGTGCAAATGTCACCTAAAGAATGTTTTTCCATTTCTCCATGTATGTTACCAGCTACCATTCCACACCAACAATCTATCAGCCCAGTTCTATATGCCGAGGCCCACCTATAAAAGGTTACGGTCACCACACTAGATGGTTATTTCCAACAATAAGAATTTAAGCCAAATTCCCTAAAATGATTTATTTGAAGAGAATTTGATACTTCCATTAAGTAACTAAACTCCTTACATAGTTACGGGAGTTACCAAAATGACCAACAACATTTCACAAACTGGGAAATGTGAGTATACATAAAGTGATAACAACAGTGGCATTGAAAACTTAATTCAAACAACTTGAGTTTTCATTCTTTACTGAAGCCAACGACCAGTTTAGGGGACTTCCCTCCCAAGTTTAAAGAAATGTATCACATTAAACGATTATAGCAAAGAGTATTTAATCAAATTTACCTAACATTGGATTATACATCCTGACATATCTTTTAATCTGAAACTTTCTCTTCCTTTATTTAAAAAAATCTATTACTGCTCCCAGGTTTTCAGGACATATTCAAGAACGACACATAACAAAGATGTGTAAGACTTTAACTACAGCAGTAAAGCACTGTATGATAAATCAAGTTTTAGTTACATCAGAAGATATCATAAATTAACACTGATGGCATTATTTGGCTCAAATATTGCACTGAAGGGAAATATTCAAATTGCTCACTTTAGCACGCATTCAATTACAAATGTATAATGTCATCATGTAATTCTGGTTGTTCTGAATTATGATTCACAACTAGTATTTTGGTATGATAAATATTCCAGAAGATAATCCTGCTTAGGGATTAGTAGCTAATTCTGATGGCCATGTACCACCTAAGGAAACTTCAATTATTTTTTTCCTGAGGCTCATAAATTTTTGATATCCTTTTATTGGAGAAATATCTAAGTGCCTACAAGGTAAAGTATACTAAGCTAAGCTGGGTTGTGGTAAAAAAAAAAAAAAAGTAAGCTTATTTTTTTTAAAAGCCTTGAAATCCACTGAATTTGTTTTGAAAATGAGTAATAAATATGTTTAAATTAAAAGTGTAAGCACGTACTTATGTTTTCTTAAAATGTGTCTTTGTGGCATTTCATTTCTATCTTCTTCGCTAGAAACATCCAACTCTAGCAAAAGGCATCAATGACCTCAACTGCCAGATACAGCATCTTTTTCAGCCTACATTCTTTTAACCTCTCAGGGGTATGTGGCAAAGTTAAACTCTCGTTGAAACTCTATCTTCCCTTGGCTTCCAAGATACCATTTTCCTGAATTGCTTCATTCTCAGTCAACATTTCTGATTGTTCTTTTTTCACCAGTCACTTAAATGTTGCTAGATCCCAGCGCCACATACTTGAGAATCTCCTTTCCTCATTCTATCTCTCCTCTCTTAATGGGATTTTATGCACTCCCATGGCTTCGACCACCATCTCTATATATGTGAATTCTGATCTGTTCTCAGCCCAGGTCTTTCATATGATTTTCCAGTCCATACATCCTACTGGAGCATGGACATGTGGATATCCCATGCATAATTACAGAGAAATAAGGCAACCTATTTTAGTTAACGTTAAAAGCATAGATTCTGGAGCCGGAATGCCTGAGTTGGAATCCCAGGTCCACTAGGTGTACGAACCTAAGCAAGCCATTAATCCCTCTGTGCCTCAGTTTCCTTATCAGTGAAAAAGAGATAATAATAATAATTTACCTTATAGGGCTGCTGTAAGACTAAAATGAACTTAGAATGGAGCCTGTCATATAAGGGCTAAATAAAGCATTTGTTAAATAAAATAATTAATACTATAATTTAAGATTCTTAAAATATTCCCAATAATTCTCTATGTACACTTGTATCTGTAAAACCACCTGTCTTGATTTTTAATATGGCCATCATATATAACACTTAGATATTTTATCTCCTGTAAAGGCCAACCTATTGATAATATCTAAGCTTGAGGCACTTGGGAAAACAATAAACTCAAGCAGGCAGATAGATGCTAGCAAGAGTCATGTGGTCCCTGGGTAGGCAAAAAGAAACAGGGAGGTAGAGCAGGCCAGGTAAGAGAATGATCTATTTAATACTCTGACAAGGATCTTAGTGATGACCAAGACGCCCTGAACAGCATGGTTTGCCCTGCTACAACAGACAGCTAACATCTAAAGTGGGATTTCAGGGTTTGAAAGAAGCTTACAAATCTCAACTTGCCTCTATTCCCTCTAATCCATGATAACCTTATTTCTTCCCATGCACTGGTTTTCCAAGGCTAGGAAAATTAATAAAGAAATGAAAGATGGCTATAAGTTTCGAATGGGGTCCACATCTTGTTCACTATACCCCAGCACCTAGCAGAGTGCCTGGCATATAACTGGAGTTTAATGAATATATCTTCAATCAAAGAGTAAAAGTCAAAAGTGAATAGGCAAAAGAAGTTAAATTCCTAGTTCTATAGCTGATTCTACTGACTATACTTTCTTCTGAAACAATCACATGCCATAGTCCTATTCCACCTCACCCCATCCACACACATTCCTATAATTCTTTATTTTTTAAGATTTATTTATTTATTTTATTTATTTTTGGCTGTGTTGGGTCTTAGTTGCAGCACGCGGGATCTTTTGTTGCGGCGCGCAGGCTTCTCTCTAGTTGTGGCATGCGGGTTTTCTCTCTATGGTTGTGGTACGCGGGCTCCAGGGTGCATGGGCTCTGTAGTTTGCGGAACGCAGGCTCTCTAGTTGAGGCATGCGAGCTCAGTTGTTGTGGCGTGCGGGCTTAGTTGCCCCATGGCATGTGGTATCTTATTTCCCTGACCAGGGATCGAACCCGTGTCCCCTGCCTTGTAAGGCGGATTCTTTACCACTGGACCACCAGGGAAGTCCCTCCTGTAATTCTTAATGGGAGCTGTGGTAAGTGCCAAGGGCATTCTATCATATCCTCCTTTAATTGTCAAAAGATGGTTTCTTAAAGGTCTCTCGAATTAAACACACACAACAAGGTGATTTTTAAAAAGCTGTGAGAAATTGACAAAAAGTATTAATATAGTACAGTAATGTGGAATTATAATTAACTCAACCAAGAAGCTTAGAATTTCATGGTTACTTAATGTCTCACCTTCTTGTTCCTCCTCCCCCCAACATTAACATCTTAACAGTTTATTTATACAGTACCCCAAAATGCCTGTAGGAAATACATGAACATTAAAGGACATACAAATTCGATATCTGCCAGTTCAGTCTTGCAGAACTTTATATTCTCCATCTTAGTTGAATTTGAGATTCTTCTTTAGGTAGAAATTCATTCCTTTATAAATGTCATGGGTTAAAAATTACGTTTTTAAAAAAAGAGAACAAACAGAACAGTGAAGAGCAGTGTTTCAATGCTAGAATATGCTAGTATTATTGTGTGATATAGTAGTTTTTAGTCTAAAACAAATATTTGTATCTATGGCCTTTTCATGCCATCTTTGCAGAGGCATAATGAAAAAGTCTTAGTTAATATGTACGAGACAAGAAAGTTGCATAGAAGGAAATGTTTGAATTGCTAAATATGAGACAAAAAACAGTTGTGGACAGGAATATTAAATAGAGATCATTACCTTCAAATATGAGAGAATGACTAATAATTTGTCAGCTGTTTTGTCAGTGAAGGGATTTGATAGGGATGTGTAAGAAAGTTCATAGTCCAAGAGGTAGTGAGCCTTTAACAAAACGAATAAAATGCTGAGGCATTCATCAAGTTGATTCTTGTCATTTCAGTATCAATCAAAAGATGTTATGTCAAGCAATTGTGTTCTCTGAACCATTTTTAGTAGAGTGAACCTACTGTTCCCTAGATGCCTTCCGATCTATTTGGAAGTTTCCTCACCATCATCATTAAAAGCAACATTACCATCTCATCTTTACACAGCATAGGATCGAAAGAATGGATAAAATTAAATCAACAATGCCTTTGACTTCTACAGACTTAGAATCTAATATTGTAGTCTTGGATATTATGAACAAACTAGATCAACCATTTGTCAGTCTATTAATGTCTTATTTCTTAACTATTCAGAATTGATTGATGAGTGACAGAACAATAATAAATTTAGGTAGACAACACAGATGCAAGAAGGAATGACTAACAAACAAAAACTTAACAAATGATCAAATCTGATACTTTTTTGTACCATCAGCAAGTTAAGGGGTGTGTGTGTGTGTGTGTGTGTGTGTGTGTGTGTGTGTTACATAAACTAATGAATGATGATCATTTTAAAGGTTACCTATGTGGACAGTTGATTATTGAAAACTCAGGTTGCTATCTGATTATGATTTATTTATATTTACTTATAATTTATTTATGATCTACCCTGATTCAAGGCAGCTTACAGAGATGTGAATAATATAATGAGAAAAATAATTTAAAAATGAGAAAAATAAGGTAGAATATAAACAGAAAAGTAGTAAGGAGATAACAGTGTGATGAACATACAAATTTCTGTAATGAAACCCTGCTAGAAAAAATTGCTAAAAGCAACTCACAAACTTCATTCTTTGCTTCCAGACACAAAGATCACAGTAGCTATAGTAAAGCAAAACCTGATTCTCTCTAGAAGCACAACTATTTGGACGAGGAGAGAGACAAGATGGCAGAGTAGAAGGACCTTGAGCTCACCTCCTCTCATGAGCACACCAAAATCACAACTAGTTGCTGGACAGCCATTGATTAAAAAAAAAACGGGAACCTAGAAGCGCAAGTATTTGGCTTGCTCGTTAACCTACTCAGCCAAATCAACAAGAGTCAGCCTTGATCTTTCTTTTCCCCTCTCTTTCCAGATTTTTCCATTAGTAAACCCTGTAGGCTTTATTGCCAAAATATATTCTCAACATATGATCACTCTTCTCCATCTCCAATGCTGCCACCCTAGTCCAACATACTACCCTCTCTTATCTAGATTATTCAAAAGACCTACTTTCTGGTCTCCTTACAACTTATTCTCCACATAGTAGCCAGGAGGGTCATTTATAAAACACAAATCAAGTCTTGTCACTCCTCTGTATACAACTATCCATGGCTTCCTAATGTACTTTCAATGAATTCCAGTTCTTTCCCATGACCTTTGTGATCTGTACCTCAACTTCCTCTTAGAACACTTCTCCTGTGACTCTGCCCCTGGCCCACCATGCTCCAGCAAATTCTTTCTATTTTTCAGTATATGCGACACTCATTTCTGCTTCAGAACCTTTGCACTTACCCAGAACACTCAGTCTTTGAACCTCAGCGTGACTAACATTTTGCCAGAACTCACTTGAAATATCCCCTCCTTAATGAAACCTTGACTAGAAACCCAAATAAATGTGTGTATGTACACACTCACACCCATACAGTCATATAACCCAGTTTTATTTTCCTTATAACATTTCCTAATGAAATCATCTTATTAATTTCCTTGGCTGTTGTCTGTCTCTCCGCCCCCAAATAAAATGTATGCTTCATGTCAGGAGAGAAACTGTCAGCCCCATAATATGGAATCGTGCTCAATACAACAAAAATTCCAGATACTGGGACAAAAACTTCTCCACAATAAATAGAATTTCCCTAAAATAGAGGCCAACATTTATACAACAGCATATATAATTCAGTAAGGTAGCTGTATAGGAGAGGTGAACACCAGTGCATTTAATCCCTGCATTCAGCTCCCTGTGGTCTGACGTAATCAATGAGTAGGTCTTAAGAGTATCTAGAAGGATCTGTGAACTGTATACCCCCCCAAAAAACTTCTGTTTCTCTCAGCCAAGACTCTGAAAGGAGCAGCAATGAGTTTCAGAGGCTGCTTGCTTACCACACATGAAAAGTAGCTCCTCTAATCAGCCAGGGAATGGCAGAGATGGTGCAGTAATAATTAGTCACACTAGTGGAAATTCAGAAAAAAATCTAATTTAACTTCCATTCCTAGTTGAACCAAAGGACTGACAAATATATTTCTTAGAAGGTAATTTGGGGAAAATTTCCAGCCGAGGTGACACTGTGATTTACTCTTTAAGGCCATGCCTGTGTGACAAACACAAAGCCACAAAAGGTAAATATGTGAAGAAAAACTTAGAAATTTCTGCATTTAAAAAATAATCTCAGCACAAGTCAACCCTCTTAACCCTTCCACCTATACAAACATTTTTACCACCAAAAATAATAAGCTACACAGCTTAAATGTAAACGGTGCCCCTTTTGAACTGTCTAACACAGTTTCCACGAACAGAAACATCAAGTAGTCAAAGAGCCTCAGGCTCTACACTACTGGCCTCCAAACTCAGAAGAATGTAAAGGCAGCTGGGACTTACAGACTGCAAGACCCAGGAGACTGGCTAGAGGCAAATGCAAATTATTTGCAAAATAATTTGCAAAAATAGTGGTGGTTGTATAGCAGACAGGATAATGCCTCCCCCCACCCCCAAAGATATCCACGTCCTAATCCCTGGAACCTGTGAAAATGTGACATTTCTGGGCAAACACTTGCTATGTTGCACATAGAATTAAAATTGCTACTCAGATGACATTAAAACAGGGAGACTATTCTGGATTACCAGTCAGCCCAATATAATCATCTAGGGTCCTTAAAAGTAAAAGCAGAAGGCAGAAGAAGAGTCAGGGTCAGAGTTATGTGACGTAAAAAAGACTCATCAGGCTTTGAAGATGAAAGGGGGCCACGAGCCAAAAATGCAGGCAGCCTCCTAAGACTAGAAAAGGCAAGGAAACAAATTCTACTCTAGAGCCTACAGAGGAATGCAGCCTTACAGACATCTGGTTTTTAGCCCAATGAAACACATGTCAGACTTCTGACCTACAGAACTGTAAAATAATAAATCTGTGCTGTTTTAAGCTACTAAGTTTGTGGTAATTTGTTATAGCAGCAATAGGAAAATAATACAGATTGTAATTAAAACCTCCCACATGAGATAAGAACACAGTCAAAAATTCCAAAATACATTTAAAAAAATAAAGAAGGAAAGCAAATAAAATAAAATGTGGGATATTCATCAGAAAAAATAATAATATAATCTAAAATGACTTGAACATAAGAATAGCTTTAAAACTCAAAAAGATAAAAGGATTTAAGTCCTTAAAATAGAACATAAAAAGTTTAAAACAGATAGAAATTAATCAACACCAAGTATGTATGAAAGAACCAATTAGAAATTTGGGGATGAAAATATATAGTTACTGAAATTAAAAAATAGATTGAATAACCTGTAAATTTACTGTAGTCAAAGAGAGATTTAGTAATTACTAATTCCAAAGAGTACTGAGCAGAGACTCAAAATGCATCCCAGGAAGATAATGCAATAAGAAATATAACAGAGTACTTAAGGGACATGGAGGAGAGATTGGGAAGCTCCAACATACATCCAGTAGAAGTTATAGAAGAAGACAAAGTGAGAGACATAGAGAAAACTAGGAAAGAAGGTGGATAAGAAGTTTCCAGAACTGAAAAATGTTGTGTGGTAAACTATACACTGAAGACCAAACAAGAAAACAAAAAATAAATCAACCTGTAAAACCACCACAGGGAAACTGTAGTAAACCAAGATAAAGAGAAAAGCTTAAATGCTACCAGAAAGAAATGACTGTCTATAGTAGAGAACAATTAGACTGGTAGCAGATTTCTCACTAGCAACATTACAGAAGACTACTAAGTATTATCTTAAACATGTTGAAGGAAATAGAACTCAATTCTGCCTAAACTATTAATCAAGAATGAGCCAACCTATCCCCATAAATATGTACTGTAATTCTTTGTATATAAAAAAAAATTACTGTAAAGTTTAACTTTACTCTAAAAAAAAAAAAAAAAAAAAGAATGAGCCAGACTTAATATAAACTAATGAAACTTAAGCTGTAAACCTTCACATTTGCACAGGCCCCTACCCTATTATGCTGGGAGTTGTTGGAAGCTGAAGAGTGTTCCAGACAGAGAGGGAAAATATATCAATCAGGCATTTCTGGAAAACTGCCTACAGAGATTTCAAAAGGAGTCTTCAAGTATTGGGTTTTCTTTCCCTGTTTAAAAAAAAAGACATTTCCATTCCTAACTTTGTATTTTATAGGGTTGGCCAAAAAGTTCATTCAGGTTTTTCTGTAAGATGTTACTTTTTGGCCAACACAACATTAAAAGAAGGTCTCAGAGTGTATTAGCTGCATACTCCACAAAATCAGATCTGCCCTGGACTTCAGCAACAAGAAAAGTGAACCCAGAAACAGGAGTTGAAGTAATAGTAAACATAGAAATTGGTAAAATGTTTTCAGAAGCTGAACTGATGTTAAAAATAAGTAAATTTTATAATAAACAGACTAATCAAAAATTCTAATTGAGATTAACATGGATAGTTATTATACTAAAGTCCTTTGTTAAGGAAAATAGTGTAAATGTATAAAATCATTGGCCTCAAAAGTCTAGGCTTACAGTTTATATAGCAAAAAATCTGACACGTCGTTAGATGGGATAGCTATTAATTGAGTCTTTTTATAATCTGGGGTAATGAAGAATTGCTCCCTTTCCAAATGAGATTCTTGGCTCTGCACCCAAGAATGCTGGGTCACGCTCTTAGCGTTGGCAATGGGAAAGTAGTTAGCAAGTCTCAGCATCCACTTTTAGGAGGGATCCTCAAACCCTCAAGAGGGCAAAACAGCTTCCCTTGGTGCTTGTTCTGCTTAAGATGGTCATAGCTGTATAGTATAAAGGACCCACTCAGAATGGTCTGGAAGCCCTTCATATATTATATGAAGGAAGCTCTACATAGAACAAAGTCTTACATTAACGACTTTTCAAAGTTTACGCCATTTAATAGAAAAGACACTGGACTGTAAAAAAGGAAGCTGAGTTTTACCCCACATTCTTTAACGTCTGCTCCATTTTTTTTTTTAATGTAGATTCCTGCTATTCTTATCTAGAAAATGAAATGAAGATAACCACCTCAGAGGAAGTATTATAAAATAAATTAAATGAGAATCATAAACTAAAGTGAGCCTAGCCTTTCAGAGAATACACTCCATTTGCCATTTAAGAGGTGCACAAAAAATGTGTGTGAACCAACATACTAATAGATAACAGTGTTACCAGCGTTGAGATTATATTTAAGTCTCTCTCCTCAGGGGACTTCTGATCAGTTTAAGGAGGAAAAGGGATACAGGAGGGTTATGCATATCTCTGCCTGAGGACAGTGAAGTAACCTGCTGAATCCAATTTCAAAAAAAGGAACAAGAGAGCAAGTGTTCATGGCCTGCTGAGCCACTTTCCTAGTGGTCACGTCAAAAAAAAAATAGGTAATTGGCATCTGTATTTACCACTTTCTTAGCATTCATCATAATGAATTAGAATAGCCTGTGAGTCCCTTGAGGCCAAGGACTATGTTTTATTCATAAATTATATTCCCAGTACCTATTACAATACATGGTACATAGAAAGTGCTAACGACATTTGCAGAATTAATGAACAAAGGGAACTGAATCTTTAGGTAGCTGGAAAAATCCTTGGTAAGGAAGGATGGTTGCTGACTCCAATACATTTGGTCACAGGTGATTCTTGAGCTAATTCACGGTGGGGGAGGATCTATAAACCTCTAGCAACATCTATAGCCACAAGTCAGTGGCACTTCAAGGGACGACAGGGAGTCCAGCAAGAGAGACAGTTATTATAATGACTACAAGCAAGATAGCCAGCAGCCAGGAAACCCAGCTCTCATGACTTGCTGTCAATTGTTTTTATCAGGAAGTATTAGTGAGCCAACCTATACTCATTTTCTCTAGGTTACTTAGAGATAGGATGGATAACACACATTCTTAATTAATTGCATGTTTATTTAGAATGCTTAGTAAATTAAGTCATAGACCTAACTATTTAGAAACTACTCAATAATTGACCGAAGGACTAGTAAATAAATTATTGGTTTTATTGAAAGCCTCCGTTTTCAAGAAAGATATCAACTTTTGAGCTTCCCTGAAGCAGTGGTTGGCAATCTTGGCTATACTCTAAACTTAGCTCCAATCCCAAATGTTCCAATTTGATTGGTGTGAGTTGGGGTTTAAACATTTAGTATTCTTCAAAGCTCCCTAGATGATTCTAAGGCAGTGATCCCCCAAATTGTCTGCATATTGGAATTACTTGGGTTCTTTTTTAAAATTCCAAACCCAAGCCATACTCCCAGATAATTAAATCACCCTCTGGAAATGGGGCCCAGGCATCAGGATTTCTTGAAGCTTCCCAGGGGATTCCAATGTGGAGACAAGTTTGGGAGCCATTTATACAAAGAGCCTAAATCCTGGTGAAACTTTCCAACCATTTAATCACTAAACTGGTAACTCACCAGAGACCCACTATCCCCAGAAATAGTAATGCTAAAGATAAGGACACAGAGCAACCAAAGGAAATTAAGATACATAAGAAACATTTCAAGTGTCATGGAGAAATATTTTTATGAGATTTTAGTAGAGGAGATGGAAAACAGCCTCAGTATAAAGAGTTATTCTAAATGTTTCTGAGAGTTGGTATCATTAGGTAGTACAGACCTATTCAGCATTTTATTGGAATATACTATGTATAAGCAACTATTCTTCATTTAAGTCTGAAAATCAGGACACACATCTGATGAATATTTTGCCAGTTCCTACGTGGCATTTCCTTAGAAATTTACAAGTGGGATTCAGATGTCAATGTCCATCCAAGGAAAAGGAGAGGAGGGAGGAGAAGATGGCCAATATCACAGAAGTTGACAACAGGAACAGGAAAATGATATGCAGGCATATTTCACTTTGCAAATTATCTGGTTATTTCCCGTAGGACAACAATGAGTTGGTATTGACAGTGACCTCATGGCGGGAGCTAAGTGACTAGTCCCTTATTAAAGGATCATAAATGATTCCTTTCTTAATTGAGGAAACCATGAGGCACAAAGTGAGCTGGGGTAATGCTGACCAGAATTCCCTCCCCCAGCTCTTGAGAGCAGGTTTGCAAATCAGCAGGATACCCAACCCCCAAACTCTGTAATCAGGGAGGACTGCCCTGACTTCTGTTTAAGCTGACAGTCAGCTGCCCCACAGAATAGAATCCCAATAACTTCATCTTCTCAGTCTCACTCAGATTTAAAACTTCCACCTTTTCTATTCTATGTTGGAAAAAGAACATAGATTCTTTTTTTAAATGACTATAGTAATCTTAGAAAAAGGGTAATTGGGGTAGAGCTATGTAATGAAGTCTGTCAGTTTTTTATTAAAAATATATTTCTCTAGGCTCATGGACTTAATCAATTATAAGCAGTATAAGCTAAAAATGCTGCTACAACCACTGAACTGATATAACAGACTGATCCCAAGACCCATCCTTGGGCAGTGAGACTCTGTAAGCTGTGCCCCTCTTAGACAAGCTGGTAAATGCCACTAAAGGGGATCAGAATATTCAAATACTATATACATCAGTTTGAAATCTAAGAAAAATTATCTACTAAGTGGACCAAGAATTGTTACATTGGCATGTTCACAACCACTAGCAGAAACCAACTTCAATATATACCATTATATCTGATAGCAAAATACTTCCAGGGCATCTTATAAAATTACAATACTAAAGAAACTGCCCTGTTTAAAACTTAGGGTATTGATCTTTATGATACTTTTAAAAAGTGTTATAGGATATCATGACTTCAGCCCACAGTTAATTGACTTTTTTATCCCTTTAAAATTGTGAAAACCAATCACTCTTAGTAAGAAGCTGGAACAGTTCTTCCCTTTGATCCACCTAAATTCTGTATTACTTAGTAAATTTTCTTTCTTTGTAAAATGGTATATAACAACAAGAGAGTTAATTGGCTCTCTTTGTCCCAGTTGATCTGAAGCCCCAAAAGGTTGAGAACAAAAGTTCTCAAAGTACTTCCAAGGTAAAGTCAATACTTTGAAAACAAACTCTAAAGCACAAGTAAAATGCTAGCTCACGTTTGCAGAACTTGCAAAGAAAAGTAGTCAAAAAATGTTTTTGCAGTTCAACACCCACCTTGAGGGTATAAAGGTTTTGACCCTTTGGAAGGACTAGATCCTTAGGGAAAGTTTATTGAAGGACTGGGAATCAAGGAACCACTGTAATACGCCACTGGGAGCACAGTGGACATAGTGGTCTGTCCCCACCTAGAAACCTAAGAGACATAACTCATCTCTCCCTGGTCAAAGGTTTGAGTGTTGAGTTTTCCTTGGACCAGGTATGAGGAAGATTGATTGGATGGAGGTGGGGGGATCCCCAAATCCTAAGATTTATTTCCATTCCAACCATGCTAGTAAAGTAAAATGACTGTGTTCCAACAGTTCCATTTCTAAGAATGAAGTATATAATAAGCATTCAATAAGCACTTGTTGGATAATCCTGAATTGCCCATTCACAAAAAAACCTTTTTCTAATTCCCCCAAAGCTTTTACTACACGGAAATTTATGCTGCTGGGGGCAATAAAAAACCTTACCTATTTTGAAGCTAAATTCACCATATTTCAAGTAGTTACTGTCACCTCTCCTTTCTAAAACTTTGGGGGAAATTAAATTAACCTCTGTGAGCTCAGTTCCCTCATCTGTAAAACAGGGATAATAAAACTTAATTGAAGGCCAGTTGTGTCAAACAAAGAAAACAACCAACATGAGGCATCCTCATAAAATGTTACCCACCCTCTCTCACCTCCTTTCTATTGATACATTCTTTCTTTAGGTGTGTTAATGTTATATAATCTGGATTAAAGTGAAAATCTTTTTTCTGCTTTTTGCCTGGCAGATTGCCAGTCTTTTTTAAGTGATTTTGCCAGATGTGTGAATTATCTACTGTGTGTGGATTTAAGTAGTTTAAGTCTACTTTGAGTTTATAGATGACTCAATGTTGGGCATAATTACTGCTTAACTACTGATGCAAGCCTAGAAAATACACCCTTTTGGGTTCAACCACATTTTTGTCTACTATGTACCATATCCTTTCAAAAGTTTTTTTTCCCCTCTCATAAAAACATGCATCTGTGGTATCCATGGGATATGTCTAACAGATCTAAGAAGTAGGTTAGGTGAGTTGAAAAGCACAGCATATACTCAATCTGTTTTAGTCATCACGCCTCTTGTCTGAAAAACCTCAGTGAAAGCAGAGTGAACTAATAGCAGGAAAGGAAATTAACAAGTGAGAAAGCTGACTTAAGAGTTATGGGGAGGGCTTCCCTGGTGGCGCAGTGGTTAAGAATCCACCTGCCAGTGCAGGGGACACGGGTTCGAGCCCTGGTCCGGGAAGATCCCACATGCCGCGGAGCAACTAAGCCTGTGCGCAACAACTACTGAGCCTGCACTCTAGAGCCCGTGAGCCACAACTACTGAGCCCATGAGCCACAACTACTGAGCCTGCGTGCTGCAACTGCTGAAGCCCGCGTGCCTACAGCTGGTGCTCCACAACAAGAGAAGCCACCGCAATGAGAAGCCTGTGCACCACAATGAACAGTAGCCCCCGCTCAACGCAACTAGAGAAAGCCCGTGTGCAGCAACAAAGATCCAGTGCAGCTAAAAATAAAAATAAATAAATTTATTTAAAAAAAAAAAGAGTTATGGGGAAACAATGGATAAAAGAAAAATATTCAGCATCCTACTGAATCTCAGGCAGGGCATGGGGTAGTGCTTTTTTGGTTTTGTTGTTGTTGTTGTTGTTTTTAAATGGTCTAAGTGCTTTTATGCATCTCCTCTACTCCCAAAACAAAGGGAAAGAACGGCGAGTATGTCACTGCTTATTTCTATTTTGTCAGCATTTTTACTAAAATGATGCTTTGGTTTTTCTCCTATGTCGCTAAGTTATTTTGTTTCTGAGACCACTGAATATTTCCCCTGAGGAGCCTGAGAAAGCCTCCAGGAACTTTCCTGACTAAATGCTTCCAGTGAATGGAACACAGGACAAAGAAACCTGAGATCAGTCTTGGATCTGTGCATTCTAACCAGTCACATCTATTTTCATTATCATCAGGAAACATTTCTGAAGTGTTTTAGAAAGCCTTAAATACAATTTTTGCTACAAATATAAGGCTGCTGAGGTCAATATAAAAATTCTCAGAGATTCACAAGAACTCAAGCTTTCATACTTTAAAATCTCCAAGGAAAAAATATTTGAGATAGGTCTACGTTTTGAGATATAAGTTGGCTATAATAAGAAAAGTGGATTCACTCTAATTGTGACTAATCACATAAGGCACCATAAAAAAATCTTCAAAGCAGTTATATATTGAAACACCTTTTTTTTAAAACCATAGTTTGTACCATTTTAAGAAGAATCATGATTGATTATACCACAAGCAGCCTCTTTTTCAGAATAGGTAACAAAGAGTATTGGTAACTATCAATAGTCTCCATAGAAAGGAGAAAGTTTTTATGGTCTGGTTCCCACTGCTGAATAGGTGCTTCTCCAGCTCTAGGGTCTAAATAAATAACCAGCTTCTAAGTTTGGTCATTTCCCTGCTCTTTCCCTCTCCTCCTACTGGGTTTCTGTTTTCTCCCACCAAAATTCAGCACCATAGAAGCTTAGCTCTGTATCAGAGAACAGACAATAAAATGTAGTCAAGAAAGAATCTCAAGAAATACAGCTTGCAGAGAAAACTCCATTCAGTGCCAATACACCAAATGATCTTCTGATAAATAAGTGTATCACTGTTGAATCAATTCCACAAGACTTAGCAAGAGGGAACTATATCAGACTACAGAATATTAAAACCTTTAATTGCTAAACAAATCAATAATTTTGTATTTAGTATTTTAATTCAAACTAATCAAGGTGTTTATGGTAGTGAGGTAAGGTAATCCAGGAAAAAACAAACCATTTTTAAAGAGAAGTTAGATTTATGTGAATTGTTACTAAGAGAGGAATCAGTGAAGTGGTAATTTGTACTAAAAAGAAAAGAAAAAAATGGGTCACTAGGGAAAGAAGCAAATCAGTGCACTAACATCTTTAAAACCATCATTGTCTTGGTGAAAACACATCTTTAAGACTGCACTTAAAAAGAATTCTATTTCATGTATTTTAATATATAGGCATTTAGAAATTCAACTATACATAGATACCTCAGTTTTTAAAAATCTATGCCCTAGAGACAAGATTTTTTAATCACTCTGTTGTTTTGACTTTTTAAATGTCCTTTTCTCCCTTTCAGCTATTTTTTTTTAACCATAAGAGCTTCCCTATCTTGAAGACATTTAAAAATACTTCATTTTGAAGAAACTATCAAAGGGACATCAGCTGGCACGTATGCTTGGCATCAGGGCACACCAAATGGCCCAATTAAACCATTTGCAGTCTTTGCAATATGCAATTTAAATGTACCCAAGAAATGTCAAATGGTTTCTCATGCAGAATTATCTTTACCAATGAGCTATGCCTCAGGAACCGAGCACATAAATCCCTGCAGATGTTTGCCTCAGAACACACTGGGGGATGTTAGTTACCACCCAAGAGAAGAGACTTTTCAAGCTGTACAGGATGGCAAGAAATGTCTTCTTCAGGAGAAGCAGTGTGGCCAGAGGAAATGGCCAGCACCTCTCTCTATTATAAAGAGTGTTCCCTGCATCAGGCCCTAAAAAACAACAGCAGCAAGAAAGCCTCTATACATTTTCCTTTCTCCACCAATTCTTCAAAAGTCTTCTCAATGTGATAAATTTGAAGAAGAACACGGTAAAGGATAAAAGAGAATTATTAGTAAAATCACAGTCTCAATGTACAGGTTTTCTATTTGAAAAAAGAAAAATGGCAAAAAATTAACAGAAAACAAAATAGTTGGGTTGGCTCAAAAGGGGCCACCAAGAATAGCAGAAGAACACTGACTCCACCCTCTCTCCTTTCTCCAGTCGAGGGGTTGGCCTATCTCCGAATGTGGTTCTAAGCCAGGAAGTCCCTACCTCAGAAGGCAGGAGCTCTAATTAATACCTCACTGCCCTTACTTCCTCTTTGGAAGCTTCTTTCTGTTGCTAAGATACCTGTCAGAAACCCTACATAACTTGTTCCCAAGCTGTGCCTGGATCTATGCTCTCAGCTGTACTATCTGCCTTTCTGCTGGGGGCTGGCTCCAGTTCTGTTCAGACCCCTACCTGCCTCAGTGAAGCTCAACCACTTTATTGGGTTGGATCCTGGGAACACAGTTCTATGCCCCTCTGCCCAAGCTTAATTATTGTCCATGGTTTGGAATGTATAATAATGTCTGATGGAAAATGATCCATTAGGTTTCAAAGGACATAGTGGGCAGAGGAATGAGGGAATTCAGGGGAGGGAGAGGATGACTTGCAAGGCTCTAAGCACCAGCCTAACCAGCAGACACTGGTATTTAAACATGCCTTCTTATAACCTTGGGATATGATGGGTAAATTCTAGGGGCTTATACATGCTAATATCAGACATTTATTAGATTGATTTTTGTGTGGGAATAACATGCTTAGGCTGGTGCTTTTGGAATTGGCACATTTAATAATAACTCCTGACACAACTGTTTTTTAATATTTATATGATTTATATTTTATCAATTAAAATCTAACTGATCAATAGCTGTTACTTTTAATTGATCTCTAATTTTATATTTAAAGATGCATTTCGGAGTGAGCTGTTTATTTTAAAAAGTAACGTGTTTTTAGAGCCTATTAAGATGGCAGAGTAGAAAGACATGTGCTCACTCCCTCTTGCGAGAGCACCAGAATCACAACTAACTGCTGAACAATCATCGACAGGAAGATACTGGAATTCACCAAAAAAGAGACCCCACATCCAAAGGCAAAGGAGAAGCCACAATGAGATGGTAAGAGGGGCACAATCACATTAAAATCAAATCCCATATCCACTGAGTGGGTGACTCACAAACTAGAGACCAATTATACTACAGAAATCCACCCACTGGAGTGAAGGTTATGAGCCCCATGTCAGGCTTCCCAACCTAGGGGTCCTGCAAAGAGAGGAGGAATTCACAGAGAATCAGACTTTGAAGGGGAGCAGGATTTGATTGCAGGACTTCAACAGGACTGGGGGAAAAAGAGACTCCACTCTTGGAGGGCACACACAAAAGTGTGTGCACATCAAGACCCAGGGGGAAGGAGCAGTGACCCCATAGGAGACTGAACCAGACCTACCTGCTAGTGTTGCAGGGTCTCCTGCAGAGGCGGGGGGTGGCTGCGGTTCACCGCAGGGACAAGGACACTGGTAGCGGAAGTTCTGGGAAGCACTGCTTGGTATGAGCCCTCCCAGAATCCGCCATTAGCCCCACAAAAGAGCCTGTAGCCTCCAGTGCTGGGTCACCTCAGGCCAAAACCAACGGGGAGGGAACTCAGCCCCACCCATCAGCAGACAGGAGGATTAAAGGTTTACCGAGCTCTGCCCACCAGAGCAACACCCAGCTCTACCCACCACCAGTCCCTCCCATTAGGAAGCTTGCACAAGCCTAATCCACCAGAGGGCAGACAGCAGAAGCAAGAAGAACTATAATCCTGCAGCCTGTGGAACGAAAACCACATTCACAGAAAGATACACAAAATGAAAAGGCAGAGGACTATGTACCAGATGAAGGAACAAGATAAAACCCCAGAAAAACAATTAAATGAAGTGGAGATAGGCAACCGTCCAGAAAAGGAATTCAGAATAATGATAGTGGAGATGATCCAGGACCTCGGAAAAAGAGTGAAGGCAAAGATCAAGAAGATGCAAGAAATGTTTAACAAAGACCTAGAAGAATTAAAGAATAAATACCTAGAAGAATTAAAGAACAAACAGAGATGAACAGCACAATAACTGAAAAGAAAAATACCCTAGAAGGAATCAATAGCAGAATAACTAAGGCAGAAGAACTGCTAAGTGACCTGGAAGACAAAGGGTGGAATTCACTGCCATGGAACTGAATAAAGAAAAAATAATGAAAAGAAATGAAGACGGCCTAAGAGTCTCTGGGACAATATTAAACGCACCAATATTCACATCATATGGGTCCCATAGGAGAACAGAGAGAAAGGATCTGAGAAAATATTTGAAGAAATTATAGTCAAAAATTTCCCTAACATGGGAAAGGCAATAGTCAACCAAGTCCAGGAAGTGTACAGAGTCGCAGGCAGGATAAACATAAGGAGAAACACACCGAGACACATAGTAATCAAATTGACAAAAAGTAAAGACAAAGAAAAATTATTTAAAGCAACAAGGGAAAAACGAAAAATAACATAAAAGGGAACTCACATAACGCTAACAGCTGGTTTCTCAGTAGAAACTCTACAAGCCAGAAGAGAGTGGCACGAGATATTTAAAGTGATGAAAGGGAAGAACCTACAACCAAGATTACTCTACCCAGCAAGGATCTCATTCAGATTCGATGGACAAATCAAAAGTTTTACAGACAAGCAAAACCAAAGAGAATTCAGCACTACCAAACATGCTCTACAACAAATGCTAAAGAAATTTCTCTAAGTGGGAAACACAAGAGAAGAAAAGGACATACAAAAACAAACCCAAAACAATTAAGAAAATGGTAGTAGGAACATACATATCAATAATTACCTTAAATGTGAATGGATAAAATGCTTCAACCAAAAGACACAGGCTCACTGAATGGATACCAAAACAAGACCCATACATATGCTGTCTACAAGAGACCCACTTCAGAGCTAGGGACACACACAGACTGAAAGGGAGGGGATGGAAAAATATATTCCATGCCAATGCAAATCAAAAGAAAGCTGGAGTAGCAATACTCATGTCAGATAAAATAGCCTTTAAAATAAAGAATGTTACAAGAGACAAGGAAGGACACTACATAATGATCAAGGGATCAATCCAAGAAGATATAACAATTATAACTATATATGCACCTAACATAGGAGCACCTCAATACATAAGGCAACTGCTAACAGCTATAAGAGAGGAAATCGACTGTAACACAATAATAGTGGGGGACTTTAACACCTCACTTACACCAATGGACAGATCATCCACACAGAAAATTAATAACGAAACACAAGCTTTAAATGACACAACAGACCAGATAGACTTAATTGATATTTATAGGACATTCCATCTGAAAACAGCAGATTACACTTTCTTCTCAAGTGCACATGGAACATTCTCAAGGACAAATCACATCTTGGGCCACAAATCAAGCCTCAGTAAATTTAAGAAAACTGAAATCATATCAAGCATCTTTTCTGACCACAATGCTATGAGATTACAAATCAATTACAGGGAAAAAAACGTAAAAAACACAAACACATGGAGGTTAAACAATACATTACTAACTAACCAAGAGATTGCTGAAGAAATCAAAGAGGAAATCAAAAAATACCTAGAGACAAATGACAAAAAAACCCCACGACGATCCAAAACCTATGGGATGCAGCTAAAGCACTTTTAAGAGGGAAGTTTATAGCAATACAATCCTACCTCAAGAAACAGGAAAAATCTCAAATAAACAATCTAACCTTACACCTAAAGGAACTAGAGAAAGAAGAACAAACAAAACCCAAAATTAGTACAAGGAAAGAAATCATAAAGATTAGAGCAGAAATACATGAAATAGAAACAAAGAAAACAATAACAAAGATCAATAAAACTAAAAGCTGGTTCTTTGAGAAGATAAAAAAAAATTGAAAAACCTTTAGCCAGACTCATCAAGAAAAACAGAGAGAGGACTCAAATCAATAAAATTAGAAAGGAAAAAGGAGAAGTGACAATGGACACCGCAGAAATACAAAGCATCCTAAGAGACTACTACAAGCAACTCTATGCCAATAAAATGGACAACCTGGAAGAAATGGACAAATTCTTAGAAAGTCATAATCTTCCAAGACTGAACCAGAAAGAAATCGAAAATATGAACAGACCAATCACAAGTAATGATATTGAAACTATGATTAAAAATCTTCCTACAATCAAAAGTCCAGGACCAGATGGCTTCACAGGTGAATTCTATCAAACATTTAGAGAAGAGCTAACCCCTATCCTTCTCAAACTCTTCCAAAAATTGCTGAGGAAGGAACACTCCCAAACTCATTCTATGAAGCCACCACAACCCCGATACCAAAACCAGACAAAGATACTACAAAAAAACAAAATTACAGAACAGTATCACTGATGAATATAGATGCAAAATTCCTCAACAAAACACTAGCAAACAGAATCCAACAACACATTAAAAGGATCATGTACCATGATCAAGTGGGATTTACCCCACGGATGCAAGGATTCTTCAAGAGATGCAAATCAATCAATGTGATACACCATACTAACAAACTGAAGAATAAAAACCAAATGATCATCTCAATAGATGCAGAAAAAGCTTTTGACAAAATTCAACACCCACTTATGATAGAAACTCTCCAGAAAGTGGGCATAGAGGGAACCTACCTCAACGTAATAAAGGCCATATACAACAAACCCACAGCAAACATCATTCTCAATGGTGAAAAACTGAAAGCATTTCCTCTAAGATCAGGAACGAGACAAGGATGTCCACTCTCACCACTATTATTCAACAGGGTTTTGGAAGTCCTAGCCACGGCAATCAGAGAAGTAAAAGAGATAAAAGGAATACAAATCGGAAAAGAAGAGGTAAAACTGTCACTGTTTTCAGATGACATGATACTATACATAGAGGATCCTAAAGAAGCCACCAGAATACTACTAGAGCTAATCAATGAATTTGGTAAAGTTGCAGGATACAAAATTAATGCACAGAAATCTCTTGCATTCCTATACACTAACGATGAAAAATCTGAAAGAGAAATTAAGGAAATACTCCCATTTACCAGTGCAACAAAAAGAATAAAATACCTAGGAATAAACCTACCTACGGAGGTCAAAAACCTGTACTCAGAAAACTATAAGACACTGATGAAAGAAATCAAAGATGACACAAACAGATGGAGAGATATACCATGTTCTTGGATTGGAAGAATCAATATTGTGAAAATGACTATATTACCCAAAGTAATCTACAGATTCAATGCAATCCCTATCAAATTACCAATGGCATTTTTTTACAGAACTAGAACAAAAATCTTAAAATCTGTATGGAGACACAAAAGACCCCGAAAAGCCAAAGGAATCTTGAGGGAAAATAACAGAGCTGGAGGAATGAGACTCCCTGACTTCAGACTATACTACAAAGCTACAGTAATCAAGACAATATGGTACTGGCACAAAAACAGAAACATAGATCAATGGAACAAGATAGAAAGTGCAGAGATAAACCCACACGCCTATGGTCAACTAATCTATGACAAAGGAGGCAAGGATATACAATGGAGAAAAGACAGTCTCTTCAATAAGTGGTGCTGGGAAAACTGGACAGCTACATGTAAATGAAATTAGAACACTCCCTAACACCATACACAAAAATAAACTCAAAATGGATTAAAGACCTAAATGTAAGGGCAGACACTATAAAACTCTTAGAGGAAAACAGGAAGAACACTCTTTGACATAAATCACAGCAAGATCTTTTTTGACCCACCTCCTAGAGTAATGGAAATAAAAACAAAAATAAACAAATGGGACCTAGTGAAACTCAAAAGCTTTTGCACAGCAAAGGAAACTATAAACAAGACAAAAAGATAACCCTCAGAGTGGGAGTAAATAATTGCAACTGAATCATCGGACAAAGGATTAATCTCCAAAATATATAAACAGCTCATGCAACTCAATATTAAAAAAACGAACAACCCAGTCCAAAAACGGGCAGAAGACTTAAACAGACATTTCTCCAAAGAAGACATACAGATGGCCAAGAAGCACATGAAAAGCTGCTCAACATCACTAATTACTAGAGAAATGCAAATCAAAACTACAATGAGGTATCACCTCACACTGGTTAGAATGGTCATCATCAGAAAATCTACAAACAACAAATGCTGGAGAGGGTGCGGAGAAAAGGGAACCCTATTGCACTGTCGGTGGGAATGTAAATTGATACAGCCACTATGGAGAACAGTATGGAGGTTCCTTAAAAAACTAAAAATAATGGGAACATATGTATATGTATAACTGATTCATTTCGTTATAAAGTAGGAACTAACACACCATTGTAAAGCAATTATACTCCAATAAAGATGTTAAAAAAAAAATCTAAAAAGAGAACTACCATACGACCCAGCAATCCCACTACTGGGCATATACCCTGAGAAAACCATAATTCTAAAAGAGTCATGTACCACAATGTTCATTGCAGCTCTATTTACAATAGCCAGGACATGGAAGCAAACTAAGTTTCCATCAACAGATGAATGGATAAAGAAGATGTGGCACATATATACAATGGAATATTACTCAGCCATAAAAAGAAACGAAATTGAGTTATTTGTAGTGAGGTGGATGAACCTAGAGTCTGTCATACAGAGTGAAGTAAGTCAGAAAGAGAAAAACAAATACCATATGCTAACACATATATATGGAATCTAAGAAAAAAAAAGGGTAATGAAGAACCTAGGGGTAAGACGGGAATAAAGACACAGACCTACTAGAGAATGGACTTGAGGATATGGGGAGGGGGAAGAGTAAGTTGTGACAAAGTGAGAGAGTGGCATGGACATATATACACTACCAAACGTAAAATAGATAGCTAGTGGGAAGCAGCCGCATAGCACAGGGAGATCAGCTCGATGGTTTGTGACCACCTAGAGGGGTGGGATAAGGAGGGTGGGAGGGAGGGAGACGCAAGAGTGAAGAGATATGGGAACATATGTATAGACTGCAGGGCTTCGCCGTCAGGGAATGCTGTCAGCCTGCCCACTTTTTTTTTTTTTTAATTTTTATTTATTTATTTATGGCTGTGTTGGGTCTTCGTTTCTTGTGTGAGGGCTTTCCCCAGCTGCGGCAAGTGGGGGCCACTCTTCCTCGCGTTGCGCGGGCCTCTCACCATCGCGGCCTCTCCTGCTGCGGAGCACAGGCTCCAGACGCACAGGCTCAGCAACTGTGGCTCACGGGCCCAGCCGCTCCGCGGCGTGTGGGATCCTCCCAGACCAGGGTCTGAACCCGTGTCCCCTGCATTAGCAGGCAGACTCTCAACCACTGCGCCACCAGGGAAGCCCGGAACATATGTATATGTATAACTGATTCACTTTGTTATAAAGCAGAAACTAACATACCATTGTAAAGCAATTATACTCCAATAAAGATGTTAAAAAAAAAAAAAAAGACACATGCACTCCAATGTTCATTGCAGCACTATTTACAATAACCAGGTCATGGAAGCAACCTAAATGCCCATCGACAGACAAGTGGACAAAGAACATGTGGTACATATATACAGTGGAATATTACTCAGCTATAAAAAGGAATGAAATTTGTTCATTTATAGAGACATGGATGGACCTAGAGACTGTCATACAGAGTGAAGGAAGTCAGGAAAACAAATATCGTATATTATCATATATATGTGGAATCTAGAAAAACGGTACAGATGAACCGGTTTGCAAGTCAGAAATAGAGACACAGATGTGGAGAACATACGTAAGGACACCAACGGGGGAAAGCGGGGGAGGGGTGGTGGGATGAATTGGGAGATTGGGAATGACATGTATACACTAATATGTATAAAATAGATAAGTAATAACCTGTTGTATAGAAATAAAATAAAATTCAAAAAAATAAAAATAGAAAGTAATGTGTTTTTGAGTATATTCATACCAATTTAGCATGCATAGCTTTTAACAGAATTAATGTTATTAATAAGGCTCTTCTTGTAAAAATAAAGTGAACAACACTAATGCAGACTTTATCATGTATAGCATACTCAATTACATAAAACACTTCAGAAATGACATTCTGCCAACCACATAAGTCTGGGCCATGGCATTAGTGATTTTGCTCAGTGGTATCTTCTTCCTGCCTCTTAGACCTGGAGTCAAGATGAAGCCTGAGCTAAAAAAGTAGAAGAAAAGGAAGCTCTGATATATGTATACTATTTTAACTATTTACTTGGAAAGACATTTGTAGGGTTAATTATCTCTAAATATGTTGATATTATCAACGTTGTTCCAAATAGCTATGAATTTTAGTTATTTAAAATGTTTAATATGAAACACTTTTATAATCATTACAACAGAACCCCATATCTATCAATACTTAATAGAGTTTATCGTATTCAGCTGGATTTCACTGTCAGGTGTAATTATCTTGAATTCTATCATTTTTGCTCACTCACAGATATAATTTTTCCAAACTGTAAATAACATTCTTTTTTGACATCATAAAGGACATGACATTTTGACTTCCAGGGATAGTAACTAATTTAAGAATGTTCGCTCCTGAATCATATTTCCCCTTCTCTGCATTTTCTGGAGCCCACTTCCTAGATTTGATTCATTGACATAGTACTTTCACCTAGTATAGACTGATGCCTTCCATGAGGTAGGCATTGGCCATCTGCCTCTTTCATCTCTCCAGAAGGTTGGAGGGACTTACACTGCTTTGAGTCAATCATCCTCACAGCAGAAAAGGTGATACAAAGTAGACTTCAAAATAATAAACTTTATCAATTGTAATTCTTATTCATTATAGCTAAACACTAAAACAAGTCTCACTGAAGAAAAATTTAAGAATTTTAAAAATAATATGACAAATAAAAAGTGATCCCTTGGTTAATATCTTATAGACAGTTATTTTAAAGAGGGTTTAATAATATTTACCATTCACAGGAATCTGCATACATATTAAATGGAACTGAAAAAGTGGTAACCTATAAGTCAAGACTTTTCAGTGAAATAATACTTGTCAGTGGCACCAGTACCTTTAAATCTAATAAATGTATCTTCTGGGATCATAAATCCCTCAGGTTAAAACTCTCATCAACTGGATGCTCGTTAAGCAATATTTGGTCCTTTCAAGCCAGATGAAATGCCACATTTACTCAACAACAGAAAGAAACTAACTACTGTAAAAACTTCCTTCTTTAATATAAAACATGTGTAACTGTAAAACATTCTTATCCATGAGAAATGTCCTCAGTTCTGTACAGCATATGTGTGTATATTATATGTATTCTGAATGAAAGATTATTCAAACTACACATTTTTCAGCAGATTCTCTCACCATCACAATATACAAGCCCAAAGTAACTAAGATTTCCAGTTCTGCAAAAGGCAGAATTTGGTCAACTAAAAATTATAATGCCTTGAATTTCTGCAAAGGAATGTAACTCCTTTCTTCTACAAAGTCATATAAAAGTATACACAGGCACCCCAAAGGGAGAGTAAAGCCACATTCTTTCTAACTCAGGCTGTTACTTCAATCAAAGGTAACTTCCAGTTATTATGAGTTCAAATAAAAGACACTAAAAATGTATCTATAAAAATTTATACCGGGACTTCCCTGGTGGTGCAGTGGTTAAGAATCCACCTGCCAATGCAGGGAACACAGGTTCGAGTCCTGGTCCAGGAAGATCCCACATGCCGCAGAGCAACTAAGCCCGTGTGCCACAACTACTGAGCCTGTGCTCTAAAGCCCGCAAGCCACAACTACTGAGCCTGCATGCCACAACTACTGAAGCCTGCGAGCCTAGAGCCCGTGCTCTGCAACAAGAGAAGCCACTGCAATGAGAAAGCTGAGCACTGCAACGAAGCGTAGCCCTCTCTCACAACTAGAGAAAGCCCGCACGCAGCAACGAAGACCCAACGCAGCCAAAAATAAATAAATACATAAATTTATTTTTTAAAAAAATTTATACCATGACTATATAAAATTATAATGTGTATTTTAGACTTCTTTCCTTTTAAAAAACTTTTAACCTGTTTTTAAAATTGAAGTATAGTTAAGTTACAATGTTGTGTTAGTTTCAGGTGTACAGCAAAGTGATTCAGTTATTACATATAAATTATTTCAGATTCTTTTCCATTATAGGTTATTACGAGATTTTGAATATAGTTCCCTGTGCTATACAGTAGGTCCTTGTTGTTTATCTATTTTATATATAGTGTGTATATGTTAATCCCAAACTTCTAATTTATCTCCCCTTGCCACCGCTATCCCCTTTCATAACCGTTAAGTTTTTTATCTCTGAGTCGATTTCTGTTTTGTAAATAAGTTCATTTATATTATTTTTTTTTAGATTACACATGTAAGTGATATCACATGATATTTGTCTTTCTCTGTCTGACTTACTTCACTTAATATGACAATCTCTAGGTCCATCCATGTAGACTTATTTCTGAAATGTGCTGGCTAGCCTATTTGAAATAATTCAAACTTCAGATATGAAAGAACAAACAGTTCTTGTAAAGAATAAGCTTATGTTAAGAAGAGTTCTTTGTGTTTGTAGGACAGTCTGTACCCAGTAAGTATGAACTCAGGAAGGAATCATAAATAGTATTACAATTAAAGGCAACATGATTCTTTATGTTATATATTTTTTAAAATTAAGTTTTCAACATATATGAAAATAGATGAACAAAAGGTAGACAACTAAGGGCAGAAGAGTAAATCTACATAGTTCAGCATGCCACACTACCTTCTAACCCATTTTTCTTAAGTGTGAAGCTTTAAGAACCCCTAAAATACATCAGCATATAGAAACCCAAGAACTATCAAAATTATTGTCATCTTCTCTACCCTTCAGAGAAATTAACCAAAGTCTTAGGGAGGAACGCATCTTCAGCAAATGACCCAGCATATACTGACTTGAGCCCTACTACCAAATTTCTGCTTTAAAAAAACTAAACCCTTGAAAACTGAAAAATTGAAATCATTACCTTGATTTTTCTTTTAAAGAATTAATTCTATTTTCTCACCTTGACGCTTTCTCACCATGTTTCGTGTCCCCTTTCTCACAGCTTATCAGTGGTCGTTAAACAGGCAGTACCTTAGCCTTATAAAACAGGACAATAAATTGCAATGAAATTAACTATGTTGTTTAAAGTATTTGAATTTATATATTTAAATATACGATTATGGAAAACTTAAGCCTTCTCTAATTGTTCCAGGGAAAATTTAAGCATTTCTCCTCTACAGCCCACTATAACAGTCCATAGTACCCAGCTTCTAGTTCCCTAAAATATTTATTTCCAGATCTATCTCCCCTGTTAGACTAGACATTTCATGAGGGGAAGACTCTACCTTATCATCACCTCTCTGCTCCCAGGGTCTAAAATAGTGGCTAGGACACACAGGGCACTCAATAAATGTTCAATGAATTGATTTTATATACTTTGGCCCAGATACTTGTCATTTACATATTCTGCTGACCATGTGGGATAGGCATTGAGCTATACTGCTCAAAATTTTAGCAGGAAATCACAGAACAAATTCTCCCCAAGGGTAATCAATATCCTTGCCTTTTTCATGTTGGTGACTTCAAGTATGTAAAGTTACAGCCATCTATATACCATAAGAAGGTAGAGCCTCTTAATTCAGAATATGTACACAAATATATTTTTGACTCTGTAGCATACAGTAATATCTTTAAGATTAAATACCTAATTGTGAAAAAAAAGAGCTGTTCTTGCCAGAATCCAAGTCCTCTGAAGGTAGCCAATGCTGTCTTATTAATTAGTAAGCTAATGGAAATGTTGCCAGAATTTCTTTCAGCGTCTAGAAAACGGAGTCTGCAACGTGCCAAGTCTTCAGTGATTTGTTTTTGTAAATAGCGGTGTAATAAACCCGAGGAGGCCAAAAAAAGCAAATTTTTAAAAAAGAAATATTCATTTGCTATCAAGATGGATATGACCTTTTTACCCAAGCCTACTACTGACAATCCAGAAAGACTATGTGAAGCAGTCATTCATTTATCTTAACTGCATTTGCAGGTACTTCCACAACTCGAGGTTTAAAATGCCCTCAATTTTGCATCCCTGTGGATTTCTATAAGGAATCACATTATTTTACCCACGTACTTTATTATTTTTCTGACCTTTCAAGAAAATTCAATAACATAAATCTACAAAATGAAATAATACTCAAGAATTCTACTTTCCTCCCTCAGCGTGCCTGAACAAAACCTTCAGATTTACATTCATTGTATTGCATGGGGATTGTATGAAGAGGCACCATTGTGGGGTTCAGAGCTGCGCATGCTCTGAAGTCAAACTGTTTGAGTCCTGGGCTGGAGCACTGACTGGGTTGAAGACACTGGGGCAAGTTATCTCAATTTTCTAAGCCTCAGTCTTAAATCTACAACATGGAGATCATTTAGCATCCATCACATTGTTTTCTTCAAATGACTAAATGAATTAATTCGTGTAAATTGCTAGGACAATGCTTGTGACACATTAAGAACTCAATGAAAGTTAATTATTATTATTATATATCAATATGGATCACTGATTTAAAATTAAGCTGCTTGGGAAAATAAATATTGTATATATTTTCAAAGCCTGCTTTCTCTATTTTGATTCAGATACTGTCTTAGGGGTTTAGGTATTTCACTTAGATGAATTTCACTCTCACAAAGTACAAGAAATCTATGGCATTAGGTTTCCAGGATTCAGACTAAGTCAGGACCCAATGCCCTTTTTTAAAAATCTCTGAAATTTCTGTTATTCTCTGACATAGCACCTTTTCTTTTCTTTAAAGTACTTTCTGCAATTTAGAGCTATTCTATTTTTTGTTTACCAGTGTGTATGTTAAAGTGTACATATGTCTACGTGTGTGTGTGTGTGTGTGTGTATGTGTGTGTTTTATGTGTGTGATTGATTGATTGGGGTTTTTTGTTGTTTGTTTCCCATACTAAGCTATAAATTCTATGAGGGCAGGATCCACATCTGTACCAGAATAAAGTAGGCACTTAATAAATACTTAATGAATAAAACAGATGAACAAAGACTAAAAAAATGAACGAGATTTTAAAATATGAGAATCATTAACAAAACAAAGGAGAAGTCATAGGAACATATGCTGTTTTCAAAGTAAAAGGAGAAAAGGATCAAAGAAACTGCTTAGGAAGATAACACTTTAAATAGATAAGAGTCATGTTCCAGGTACCACAGGAGGTGATTTACATTGGTTATTTCCTTTAATCTTTGAAGTAGTTCTTAAAGGCAATGGGCCTGATAGCTAACTTTTGCCCCTCTAGATCCATTCTCCATTCTTTTCACTGTGTAGTAAAAATCTAACCTTGGCCTTTGCCCTTGGCTTCTGGGAAGTAATCTCTGTGCCCTGGAAAAGTTAGGAGTATCTTCAATTGCCTGGGAGCCTTGAGTCATGCTGGATAGTCTAACTATATGATTTAGGGTAGGGGTTGACCATGACAGAGAAAAACAACAATGGGATTTAGGGTGGGCACTTTGGGTCACATAGTCTCAGTCAACCCAGAGACTGAGACCAACCACATGGGCAATCAATCAATCTTGCCTATGTAATAGAGACTCAATAGGAATTCAGAATGCCAAGGCTCCGGTGAGCTTCCCTGATTGGCAATACTATGTACACACTGTCACACGCTGGTGCCAGGAAAATAACGTGTCATGATGTGACTCCCTAAGGACAAGATAATAGAAGCTTTGCGTTTGTACTTTCTCAGACGCTGCTCTATGCGCTTCATCCGTGGGCCGATTTTAATCAGTATCTTTTCCCTATAATAAACCATAACTGCGAGTATAAGAGCTTCCAGTAGGTTATGTGAGTCCTCCTAGCAGACTATCAAAGCTGAAGGTAGTTTTGAGAACCCCCTCCCCAAAATGCAATTGGAGGCGGAGGTGTGGGTGGTTCCCTCCGACTCTAGTTGGCTTACACACTCTTGCATCCACCATGATCTCTGACTTGGGAGCTGAACTGTATGGATTACACAGATGAGCTCAATCTTTAACTGAAGGTTGAGTACAGCCAATGAGGAGCCCAGATGGAGGCTAGAGAGAGGGAGGAGAGAGAAGCTGGTATTTATGCATGTGGTTCCCTTCCAGCAGGACTGCCTCAGATTGGCTGTGTCCCTCTTTGATAGAAAGTCACCGCTTCTCTTAAGGCAAAATGTTCTGCATGATTCCATTAACTCTTCCCTCCCTTTCTCCCTTGGGCTGGAAAAGGAAGATGCAGAAGTGAAGGTGAGTGACGGCAGTTTCAACGGATTCCTGCACATCCTCCCCTTGTTACTCCCCAACATCCCACATACTTTCATAATTAGTCCTTCTATAAAAAAATCCTTCTCAATTTTTCCTAAACTGAGGAGGTCTTTTTTTTATTTTCCTGGCAGGAGCCTCACTCATACAGGAAAGCACTATAACATTTTACAGATGAAAAGAACAGAGCCTCAGAGAGGTAGAACGAACTTGTTTAAAGTCACATACTAAGGGTAAAAGTGAGACTGGAACCTGGGTTTGTCTAACAGCAGGGCATATGCTCTTTCCATGACAACAGGCAGAAGAAAATTTGACAAAGGGGATAAAGAAGGAAAAGCAAGGGAATAAGCAGAGAACCAGGAAGATGAATGGTCACAGTTTCTAACAGAATTTCAGCAAGAGATTGAGGATGGGGTGGGGAGCAGTGTGAAGTATAAAATCCTTCAAAGAAGACTGAGTGCTTAGTAAACACTGAATTAAACCAATGTGACACCAGGACGTTTGAAGAGCAAAAAAATAAATACATAAAATATAAATAAATAAATAAATAAAATTATGCTGGTCAATTAATCGTGAAGAATAGTGTGTGTGTGTGTGTGTGTGTGTGTATGTGACTCAGTATATGCACACATACTTACCTACATACATACAAATGCACATACATAAAGAAACCATAGGGAATATAGAATAAGAGAAGGAAAGTGTGTGAGAAGGCAGATGGCAAAATTTGTTTCGTGTATCACTAATAATTTTGCAGAAATGTCTGTGACTGATGGGCAGCATTTTTCATTGTGGAAATGGAACATTTCACGATAAACTTTGGCAGAGGAAAAATGTATTCTGTATGAAATAATTTCTCACATTTCCAAGCTGGTTTAAATTAATATGCAAAAAGCAGTAAGAAGAAAAAGATTGATTTTCATATTTTTATGAAATCAATATGCAGCTTAAATTTGTCACTTTATTCATATTTTGTAAAACAGTACTACTTTCCAGTTCCAGGGGGTAAAGTGATGGAAAGCACAAGGTATAGGCTCTAAAACTGAGCAAAGATTCTTAAGTGAAACAAAAAAAAATTTTAAGAAAAAACATCAAACAATAAATTATGATCTCTCCAAGTTATTATTGCTTTTATATTTTTAATAGCATATATATCAACTTCAGGCAATTGAAAGATAAATCTTAGTGCTATCAAAAGTAATTAAAAAGATCCCTTTAATTTCCAACTAAAATTTAATATAGACAATAGCAATGTTGAAAGACACCCTATTCTCCAAACTTTAAACTTCCCAGAACAAACCGTGAGGTCATTCTAATTTTAGAAAAGACATCTCAGAAGTATAACTCAAATCCCTTTTGTTCTTTTGTTCATTGAATTAATGGGCTAATCAGGCGGTGAAGCCAGCTATCTCTCTGCCGATAACAATAAAAGAGGAATTCCTTGAGAGAGTAGTTTTTTACTCAGCTTTCAGTCTGGTACTCAGCCATGACAGAGGCTGGGTGCGTGGATACTCTCTGGCAAAGTAGGATGGATGCTATACCAGGAGGCAAGAGGTCTGCTCAGCACATGATTTCTGTTGCAACCTAAGCAAAGAACCTCACTACTGTTTTTCTTTAATCTCTTCTTCTTTAAATTGAAGGGACTGGACTAGATCTGGTAAGGCAAATAGAATCCTTACCTTTTACCAACACCTTTTTACTGGTAATGATGGCTGAGCATGTAAAAAAGAGGCTCTGTGCTCAGTAGGAAGGAACACTTTGATCTATTAGCAATGTCTGCGGATGGGCAAGCTGCAAGAGACATGTTTAGTTCCTAGACAATTGTTAGATGTCCTTTGAACAAAAACATTTGGTACAATTAGGATTAATAATGAACTAGTCTATAACAATAGGCCATAAAGAACACTGGACTTGAGATTTTTTGTCTATAAAATTAGAAAATTACAGTGAATAACATAACATCTAAGGTCTCTTATAACTAGAACATTCTGTGCTTCTAGGTAGAAAAGATTCTGAAATGTGTCTTAATTGCTATTTGGAGATTAATAATTATAATGAACACTGATGATTATATTGACCAATGTTAAGTAGCATTTAGATTCTAAACATATAGATACACAAAGCAGTGATTCTCCTGGGACCCTTGCTGTACTTCTCACTAATCCTCTCCCAGTTACCATTTAGGGCCCAGATGTCCAGGGGAAATGGGGCCATCTGGAACTGGTCTCCTTCCTGGAGAGATAGCTAAGGTGGAAAGACAGTCGCACCAATTTCAAAGAAACAACCACCAGGCTCTCTTCAAATCTGTCTAGAATGTACTATTGAACGAGTTTCCAGGGGCAAAGACAGGACAATGTCCCCCTAAAAGTTCTTTTCTATTTGCAAATATATGATGAAACAAGTCACATTTCTGTCTCTAGTACAGCCATCCTGGAAGTTTCACAGCCAGGATCTCTGCCATTCCTACCCTTCTCCAAAGATAGTCCATATGTAACAGAAGAGAGGTGATAAATATTACCCAGAAGCTCACGACACAGATTTGTAGGTTGAAAAGAAAGCAGTGTTTAGCAAAAGTGGTTCACATTTTTGTCCAAAATATAAAACTAGATGTAAAACTATAGTGAATGGGGCTTTCCTGGTCGCGCAGTGGTTGAGAGTCTGCCTGCCAATGCAGGGGACACGGGTTCGAGCCCTGGTCTGGGAAGATCCCACATGCCGCGGAGCGACTAGGCCCGTGAGCCACAGCTGCTGAGCCTGCGTGTCTGGAGCCTGTGCTCCGCAACAAGAGAGGCCGCGATAGTGAGAGGCCCGCGCACCGCAATGAAGAGTGGCCCCCGCTTGCCGCAACTGGAGAAAGCCCTCGCACAGAAACGAAGACCCAACACAGCCAAAAATAAATAAAATAAAAAATAAAAAAAAAAACTATAGTGAAAAAAACACCTGCCAATGGGTAAAGTCCAAAGAAACTTTGAATAATGAAAAGAAAGCTATAAATTCCATTGGAAAAAATAGTGAGCAACACAAAACTGTAAAGGGTTGCAGGCTCCACCTCAAAAGTCAGCCTCTGCATCTGAAAATGACAGCACTGATATGCTGCAAAACATTCCACCAAAGTTTGAAGCAGCATATCCCATGGTGGCACTGCTGATAACTGTCATGGCAAATAGTGATTAACATTCAGTTGATGAATAATAGTTTAGGGAATTAATTATATATGGAGGTGATGGTTAGAAAAATCTGTTTTTTGTTGTTAAATAAAAACATTATGTGACTAGGAAGGAACTGGTGATTGGAGAATTTTTATCAAGAAAATAAGAAAATTTGGTCAAAACTTAGCCAGAGTAAGTTGTTTTTGCAAACTAGACTTTAACATGTCTGCCACATTGAGCCTCACTGGGAAAATACTGAGTGTAAAGTGATTTTCCCCAATGAGCTTAGACTCCTGATTCACTGGGGATTCCAAAAGTCTCTGCTGCACCATCATAGCCACACTGAAGGAGGCTTGGACAACAGCCATATCATATAATATTTTAACTAAACCCCAGATAGAACAAACCTACGTTTCTTGGTTGTATATATAAATAGACGTATCTTCAAATTTCAGTTAAGTAATTAAAAATGATTACCTATTTGATATTTTTCTTGACACTATTGTTAATTCAAGTCCCACAACTTAAATTTCAGATCAGAAAAAAATCATGAGTTTAAAAACATTTGTACTTTTTAGTTTTTAAGTAAATGATGCTCTGTATTACTAAAAGTTTATAACATATAAAGAACTCAACAACAAAAAACCAAACAACTCATTTCAAAATGGGCAAAGAACTTCAATAGACATTTCTTCAAAGAAGATATACAAATGGCCAAAAAGCATATGAAAAGATGTTTAAAATAATTGGGAATTAAAGAAATACAAATCAAAACTATAAGATACTACTTCATACCCACTAGAATGTTGAGAATCAAAAAAATGAAAATAACAAGTGTTTGCAAGGATGTAGAGAAATTGTAACCCTCACATACAGCTACTGGGAATGTAAACTAGTACAGCCACTGTGGAAAACAGTTTGGTGGTTCCTTAAAAAGTTAAACATAGAATCACCATGTAACCCAGCAATTCCACTCCTAGGTATATACCCTCCAAAACTGAAAATAGGTACTCAAACAAATACTTGTACACGAATGTTCATAGCAGCACTATTCACAATAGCCAAAAGGTAGAAACAATCCAAATGCCCATAAGTGAAGAATGAATAAAAAAATGTAGATATGCATACAATGGAATATTATTCAGCCATAAAATGGAATGAAGTACCGATACATGCTACAATGTAGATGAGCCTATAAATAATTACGCTAAGTGAAAGAACCCAGACACAAAAGGTCACATACTGTATGATTCCATTTATATGAAATAAGCAGAGTAGGTAAATTCATAGAGATAGAAAGCAGATTGGTGGTTGCCAAGAGCTAGAGCAAAGGGAGAACAAGGAGTGATTACTTAATTGGTTTAGGGTTTTCTTTTGGAATAGTGAAAATGTTTTGGAACTTGATGTAGGTAGTAGTTGCACAACACCGTGAAGGCACTAAATGCCACTTGCACTGAACACTTCAAAATGGTTAATTTTATGTTATATGAATTTCACTTCATTTTTTTAAGTTTATAGCAGACTTCCCAAGACTTTGTTGATGATACGTATCCATAAAAAATGACGGGGTCATTACAAATGAGTGAAAGAATTTTAAAAGGAAATATTGCCCACTGCCAAACCTAGGACAATGTGAGAATCACAATGAATAATGATGGTTATGACTCACTGTGGGGAAGATGAATCTACTAGTCCTTACTGGTACTAAACAAAAAGGGAGAAGAGAAAGCTAGTCCTTATAAGAGGATGCCAAATAATAAATATACTGTTGGTCCTCTGTATCCACGGGTTCCACATTTAGAATCCACGGTTGGTTGAATCCCTGGATTATGGAACCTCCAGCAACTTGAGGGCCAACAGTGCTATGCCATCTTATATAAAAGACTTGAGCATCCACGGACTTTGGTATTTGTGGGGTGGGGGAGGGAAGTCCTGGGACCAGTCCCTCATGGATACTGAAGGACAACTGTAAAAGGAATGATAGAAATAACCGTTGTGCAACATCATAATAGTACTTGATTCAGGCAAGAATCGTCACTGAATGCTAGACCTACTGCATAAGAGTTTATAAGGAATAGAATATTTAGACAAAACATATTACTTAATACCAAAAAAAAGTTAATGTTATAGTGGATAAACCTGGCAGATACTACTACCTTTGCGAAGGGATCAATCTTTTTTTTTTTTTTTTTAATTTATTTATTTATTTATTTTTGGCTGTGTTGGGTCTTCGTTTTCCGTGTGAGGGCTTTCTCTAGTTGCGGCAAGCGGGGGCCACTCTTCATCGCAGTGCGCGGGCCTCTCACTATCGTGGCCTCTCTTGTTGCAGAGCACAGGCTCCAGACACGCAGGCTCAGTAGTTGAGGAGCACGGGCTTAGTTGCTCCGCGGCATGTGGGATCTTCCCAGACCAGGGCTCGAACCCGTGTCCCCTGCATTAGCAGGCAGATTCTCAACCACTGCGCCACCAGGGAAGCCCCGGGATCAATCTTGACATCACTAAAACTGAGGCAAACTGACATTGTGTGCCTCCTGATATATGAGGTACTAAAGTTGTATTACTTTCAAAGTGTAAAACCTCAATCCAATCATGAGGAAACATTAGAAAAACCAAAAATAAGGGAAATGATCCAAAATTCAAAACATGTCAGTGTCATGAAAAACAGTGGAAAGAGACCTGACAACTAAAGGCAATGTGTGATGCTCAATTGGATTCTTAGTTAGGACAGAGAAATGGCTAACACGAACACTATTAGAGCAATTGATAAAACTTGAATATGGACTATACATTAGGTAATAGCACTGTGCTGCTGTCAAAAATCCTGAATCTGATAGTTGTACTATGATTATTTAAGAGAAACGCTTCTTAGAAAGGACTTAGCGCTAAAGGGTCATCATATCTACAATTTACTTTCATGTTGGTCAGCAATAATGATAGTAATAAAAATGACAACAATATGTGTGTGTGTGTGTGTGTGTGTGTGTGTGTATACATACATATACAGAGAGAGGGAGCAAGCCAAAATGCTATCAATTGTTGTGGGTATTTGGGAATTCATTGTACTATCCTTGCGTCTTTTCTGTAAGTTTGGAATTTTTTTTACTTAAGAACTAAATTTTAAAAAATTGTGTTTCTGAAATAAGTTTAATTTCATTCAAGCCTATATGCTTACACAGATCACAGACTATGTTCATAGCCATACTATCTCTTAATTGCCATTTTCCTCTTAGAAGCATGGCAAACGGAAATGAGAAATCCCATTTGCTTATCAAGTCTATCTGCTTGCCAGTGCGAGATTATTCCCCATGGCATCACTTTTACTGCTATTTTGGGTCCACTTTTAGGAGGCTCAAATGTGTGGGATTCCACCATTCCCTTGAGAGGTATCTTCTGTTAACTGTCGCTTGTTGAAATAGAGGTCTTCCTTAAATGCTTCCTTAGTTGTGCCACCAATTATGTAGCAGAACTTGCCACTCAGGAAGATAATACTTATTTACAATGGTCTGTACACCAACCTCCTTTAATTATTAACCTTTGGCTTCTTCGTGATTTTGACTATTGAACTATAGTCTCACAAAACATCAGAGCTGAAAGGGACCTCAGAGAAAACCAGGTTTAATCCCTTCATTTTTTAGATAAAGCACAGGGTCCAGAAAGTTTAAATGACTTACCCAAACTAAGACATTAAGTTGAGGTCAGAGTGAGAGTAAGAAACCTGGTCTATTCATTCCCTGACCTGTAATCTCTCCACCTACCACGATGCCTCATCAAAGGGTTCAGGGTCTTTCTTTCAACTGATTTCCGCTTTAAATGTCTGAGAAAAATTAGAGAATACTAATTTGCTTTTCATAAACACTACACATACAATAATCTTTCAAAGCAAGGTTTATTTCTAACAAAGCTGAAAGAGCTTTATTTCTTAAGGTTCAGAGCAAAACCCAGTTAATCCTGGTCCCATGTGAAATACATGGACCCATGAAGCATATCTTTAGTTCTCTCATTTTTGAACATAGTTCTGCCTAAATGCTTGTTCCTCTGCCAGCTACCTAGAATTCTCTGAACAGTATTTATCACACTCTGGAAAGGGAAGTTGGCTCATGGAGATTTCATCCATACAGGCACTGCTGGAAACCAGCATTCTAATATTCTTGCTAATGAGGCTTGATTACAAAGCAAGAGGGTAACAGAGTCCCACTTTTTCTTAAAATACAATGTTTTTTTACTTCCAGAAACATTTGAATGTTTGTTTTTCCTCCCACTTCTGATTCTGACCAAGACTGTAATCACATATCAAATTTCAGCAATAAGGGTAGTTTTGTAGTACTTTTTGCTACAACCAAGAAACAGAAATGCTGAAAATCTCAAGAAAACCTATTTGTATGGAATCCGTAAGAAAAAAGAAATCTGGGGGAATTCTGGGGCAACATACAGGTGACTGATAAGAACTATTCAATGGAAAGACAAAAATCAAAGGCCAATTAGAGTGGAATGGAAAGATCAGGAGAAGTCAGGAAGTAAAGACAATGGCTCTAAGGCAATGTTCTCAAGAATTTTGATTCTAATGGGAGCAGAAGATTCTAGCAGTTATATTTTTAAATAGCTTGCTTCCAAACTCTTAAAAGTTTTTTTGATATACATCATAAATCTCTATTAGTAGTGGCCAAATCTGATAGTCAATATTTTGTTTTCTTAATACTCAAAATCGCATGAGCATTAAAACAGCTGGCCACTCCATCCTTCTTTGGGTTTCCCTAACACTGAGGTCTTCTGGCTGCCTTCTTGCTGGTTGCTCCTCCTCCTCCTCCCTTGGCAGCTTTTCCACTTTCGGTTCACATTAAATGATAGACGGCCTCAGGTCAGATCTCCGGACCTCTTTGTCTCTGTACACTCCTTCCCCAGGAAGTTTCATCTAAGGACAAGTGGATGACTTCCAAATTTGTATCTTCAATTCTGATTTCTCCTCTGGGCGCTAAGCTCATACATCCAAAATGTGATGTGGCCATTATCTAGCTAAAAAGCAACCCAAGCTTAACTGACTGTTCTGGAACGCACAGAGAAAAAAAATGAATGCTTTGCTTTTATTTACAGCCAGTGAAATTGTTCTCCCCAGCCTTCTACCTGCTAGCTATAAGAAAATCACATGAACAAAACATCTTACCTAGTTTAAACTTGGCCTAGTCTGATAGTTGGAGAGATCCTTCAGATAATATTTAATTCATCTCAAGGGAGAAAAAAGAACACTTGGTTCTTCAAATATCTGCCCTCGTGACATTGGTGGGAGGGGTCCACTGGCTTTCATGATGATCCTTTCATGTACTAGCTCCTTGCTACTCAAAATGTGGTCTGTGACCATCGGCATTGATATCACCTGGGAGCATGTTGGAGATGCACAGCCCCAGTCTACACTCCAGCCCTACTGGATCAGGATCTGCATTTTAACCAGATCCTTAAGTGATTCACAAGTCTGAGAAGCACAGCACAGCTGGCATCCACTCTGGATGCCCCTGGATGCCGCTCACCCTGCTGACGTTCTCAGCTGCAATCTATGATTGCTACAATTTTTGTGGGACTTCGTTTGGTTGGTTTGGTTTGGCATTTTTGTGTTTGGTTTTTTTGGTTTGTTTCCGTCTGTTTGCTCAGAGCCTGGCAGTTCTGAGTAGCCCGATCATCCTCACCCCAGTTCCCACTAGTGGCAAACTCTGGAATGACTGACTTGTCCTTCATTCAGGGTGTAGCTCAGGCACCAGCCCAGCCTCTGCTGTAGGGACTCTAGCCATTAGACCACTGTCGCTCAACCCAGCTCCTGTGGCTCAGGAAAGCTAATTCTTTTGGCCGACTGTGTGGTGTGGTGAAATTGTTGTGGCATGGTGTAAGAGAGATGGGAGAGCAAAGAGGTGATATGTTACCAGAGACATAAGCAATGATTTTATTTGCTTAATTCATTCACCCATCTCCGAGAGGGAACTTGGGAAGACACCTCTCCAACCACCTTATTCTCATCTCTCTCCCCTCTTTTCTTCTTATAAATCCTCAGACTAGACCAAATAAAAAGCTTTTCTTTTCCTTCCATGACATCTTATTTTTCTTCCTTCTGATTTACCAAACAGCAGATAGTCTCTTCCCAACTTGGGAAAAATTATGTGAGCTGAGACACTTGAGCTCAGATGGAATCAGGGAAATCTTATCTCAAGATGGAAGCCGAGCTTGCCATATTTGGTCTAGAAATCCACACCTTAGGGCCTTTGTACTAATTGTTTCTTCTGATCATTGCATAATTATATATATATATATATATATATTTTTTTTTTTTTTAAACAGAGCTGAATATTGTACTGACTACTTCTTGGAATTCATTCTGTGAAAAAATTTAATCTCCCTTCAGGAAAGTGAATGAGTAGAACCAATGAGGGTAACATTTTTTTTTGGTTTTTGCTTTATGCAGTTGAGCAAAATATGAAAGCATTTTAAGCATTTTGCAACATTGTGCCTCCATTATATAGGACAAAGAGAACTCTGGGGGTGGGGCAACTCATTCTTCCTGCAGAATCCCACATCTCCCTTAATATCATCACCATCCATCCACCAAGATAGTTGTACCACAATGTAGGAGTCATGCTTAAATCATCTTTTTCTATATCCTTTACATACAATCAGTTAGCAGTCCTTTTATGTCTAAATTTAAAATATCTCTAGAATCCTACCATCTATCCCCATCTATTCAGCTCCCATGGAAGTCTAGCCATTAGCTTCTGTTTCTCCCCTTAACTTCTATCTTCCTCTCACTAATTGTGAATGCAGCACCCTTGTGATTTTTGAAACTGTGAATAAAAATGATATATCCAATAATATCTCTCCCTCAATAAAACCATTTAATGGCCGCACAGTACAATGAAAATCCAACTCCTTCACATGGTTTGTAAGATCATAGATGATCTCAGCTCAGGGCACCATTTGGGTCTCATGTCCTACCATTTCCTCTTTGTTTATTACACTTAGGCACACTGGCCTTTTTCTATCCCTAGGACACGTTAACCTCATTCTTGTCTTAGGACCTTCGCATGCTCTGTTCTTCTGCCTGGAACACCACGGCCTAATTGACTCTCCTTTCAACATTGATGTCCGAGCTCAAATGTCACCTTCTCAGGAGGAACCACTTTAATACTACATGTTAGACATCCCTCTTTGTTATTCACCATGCTATTATTGTTTTAACTTTTTAAAAAATTCATACTAATCTCTGGAATCAACTTATTACATACTTGCATGTTTATCACTGCCTATTTATAATCCATCTCCTAAATCTCCCCAACAAGTAAAATTTCTAAAATCAGTGACTTCGTTTTTCACCTTTATATTCCCAGCACCTAGAACAATACCTTGGTATTCAAATATATTTCTTAAATGAATGAATGGATGAATGAATGAATGAATAAATGAATGCTGGCACGGGCATGGTAGGAAGGAGATTTACATATTGCTGTGTGTGGTTCCAGGAAAGTTAGCTCTAATACATATCAGGAGTCTTAAAATGCCCAAATCCTTCGGTCAAAAAGTCTCTTATGGTAATCCTATCCTATGATGTTTACCATAGCATTATTTACAACATAGAACAATGAAAAAAATTTAACAAATATCCAGTATTTGGGGAATGGGTCATCTATATGGTATTAATATATGCACTTGAAATAATAAAGATTCTCTTATTTTTATGATATAACTTTTTAAAATGGAATATTTTCTGATATGTAATAACAAAAAAGCATACCAAAGTATACACCTCCTTTGATGGCAAAGGTTTTTTCTCCCTTCTTGATCCTCTCTAAATTTTCCAAATTTTCTAAAATACACCTGAGCTATTTTGTTAACAAACAATCTTAAACAGACATATATTTAGTTAAACAATGTAAAAGGAATAAAGAATCAATACAAGTCTCATTGAGTTAAGAACGGCATTAATTTTTTCTAAACTCACTCTTTCTAAATACAATACTGTATGGATGGGTGTTTACTTATATTTAAATTCACTATATTTTAATCACCCTCACAATGTTATCTGTCCTGGGAAGTTAAGTTTTGACTTGGGTGTTAACACAATGTCCTAAATCATATATGAGATACTTCATGATTCAAAATGTATGCATGTTTGAAGATGCATAGTAAAGACTATAACTTCTCTAAAAAATTACTAAATGAGCTTCTAACTTTACCAAATCATAGATATGTACTATTAATTTTAATAATAACTGTAAATTCTCCATTCCTGTTCAAATTAAAATCTCTTTGGTCTACTAACAAATTTAAGTTTTCTAAACAGGATTTTCTTCTCCAAATAAAATGATTCTTGGTGTTAATGGAAATGTATGATTGTTACAACAGACTGCAAATATATGGCTGCAGGCAGAAACAGAATTATAATGAATATCTGATGGTTTGCGGTAACTGGAGACATTTTGAGAACTCTCCCATTAAGAGAATGAAATGCAAATATAACCATGTAGGCTTGAAACAAAGCAAAGGCTGTATGACAGATCTGATGCAATACTTTCAGTGAAATTTTATCACTTTTATATACACACAAAAAATATTTCAAAAAGGGCTACAGGTGATTGAAGGGCCATGGAAAAATTAGACTTTATTAGCTAAATGTTAAATCAGGTTAAACATTTGATGTTTCCATCATTTCACACTCAGTTAGGCCAGGCTAAGAGTCATTAAAAATGCTGAGTTTGCTGTATTTTTCTCATATCAAATAATTCAGCTCAATCTCCTCTGCTGAACGCTTGCTTTATGCCAGGCCTCATGCTGAGTACTAAGAACAGGAAGATGCATACGTCCTGATCTCTGCCAAACCTTGAGGGGATAAACTATAAGGAACCGAATGTATATTCGTTTTGAAAACAAACTTCATAATAAGTCTGAGTATTAGAATTCTCTTGTCAGCAGCCACAATAGCTAAAGTGCTAAACATACACTCTGAGTAAATACTCCATAGGCACCTCAGACTAGAAACTGCTGGCAGCTTCAGGCTGCTCGTTTCAAAATGAATTGAAGGCTAATAATCAGAATTAGTGAGGAGATTACTGATAGGGTAAGTACTTATGTACTTTCATAAGAATAAGCTTTCTTTCAAATCTAGGGCCATTTAAGTGGTGCTGGTATGCAACTGAATTCTAGAAAACAATTTTGTTGGTATTTCTTAAACTTGGTCAGGCAGGAAATCTGTAAAAGACATCTACTTGAAATACATGTTTATTAAACATGCATGACTGGTGAAAAAGGAAAAGTTCTATAAAAACAAGACCTGACAATGCTGTTGGCTTCCCATGGTTATTAAAGAAATAAACCTGTACTCGCTTTCTATGCTCGCTTCTAGGTCTTAGACTCGATAGCACCTCTTTGTAACACTGGTATTCCAACGAGAGTCCTCCGTATCCTCTGTCCACAATGCAGAACTAAAGTGCGAGGCTACAAGTCCAATACCTCATTCAGCCACTGACTCTTGTTCAGACAAGTTATCTTACTGCTACGAGCATCAGCAAAACAGTAAAATGGCAAGGCATCTATAAATATGTATTAATTTCTGCATTTGTGGATTAGTTGATGTATTGATATACTTCTTGTTTGCTGAAAGGATTAAAGTAGCTCAAAATGAAGATAACAATGCCTTCCTTCCTTGCAGTGGTGGCTCCTGACTTTCTTTATGGGTTTAGAGGTGGCAACCTCTGCTTAGGGTGTCTGTACAGCGCTTTACGTACATTTAAGAAAACGTCAATAGCCCTTATCAAAGAATGGGGAATGGGATGAGAAAGATTATATTGTAATCGAAGTCCCATAAACCCTACTTTCCAGGGTGAGGAAGAAAGAAAGATCATCTGATTGTTCAGCAGGAGCTACTTTCTTTGCTATGGGTTGCCAGAAGCTAGAGAAGGGAGCAGGAGCCTTCTAGAAGCAGTGTTTTGTCACTCGGAATCTGAACTGGAGGCTCATTAAAGAACACCAAGCGCCAGTTTGCAGTAGCCATTCTGAATTTAACAGTGACAATTTGGAGGCTGCAAATTCTGAGGTCTGACTTTGAACATGCGTTTGTTTACTGGCACAGAGATAGCACTATACATTTAGCTACAAAGCACAATGGAGCAAATCTAGATTAATATAAGAATCCATATTTTGTCCTTCCTATGCTGTATGTCACACGTCTGAGTGAGACCCTAACAAGAGCAAGAATTAAGAATAGGTCAGAAGAACATCTGCTTTGCTTATTTTGATTACGTGGGCAGGCAAAGGAATTTGCTTTTATAACACCAAAATAACTTGGAATGCGGCAAAAATAAATGCACCTTCTGTCTCGTGGAATGTTATTACAGTACGACGCTTTGTGAATGCTTGGTGGCATTTTCAAACAGTTTTTGTTCCCCTCATTTCTTTCTCAGCTCCATAATGCAATCCTCATGGTTTGAGCACTAGACTTCAAATGAGACATCTATTCAGAGCATGTTCAGACAAAACGAGTGGTTTCCTTAGTAATGGGAACTATGTGAAAGCGCTCAGCACAGCCCCTCCGTCCAGCCTTCTCCCAGCCCTGCAGTCCACACATAGGCTCTCAGTGAGCATTATACAGCTGGGGAGCACCCCCAAAGTCTAAAATGGCTAAAACACTGACTATTCATTGCATTTCTAATAAAACATACCCTTTATAGAAGGTTAAGGATGTAAGAAGTACTCTTACTATTGTGGGTTAATTTACTCATTTTTTGCATCATGTCTACGGAATGGAAAGAAAGATAAGGGATTTCACAAAAGACACACATTTTGTTCTTTCATTTGAATGTATTTTAAAACATTTTCTTACCTTAAAGCCTAAGCTTGCCTTATTCTTTTTCTGTCTATGCCTAAAGTCTGCTGCTTCTGATTTTCCAGTTTTCTGCATAGCAGTAATCTTTGATAAAGATTTGAAATTCAGTTGTTAGGAAAAGGTGTAAATTTTGCCTTTTGATAGTCTCAAATATATTTTTAAAAATAAAATAGTAAATTAGTTTTATGTATAGCAATGTTGAAGTTTTATGGAGGTGTTTCTATTTATCCATTTACTTATCTATTTTCAGGCCAACACAACAATTAGAAAAAGAGCTGGCTTCTCTAATACAACTGTCATTAATCTTAACTCTAAAAGGCAGCCAAATACAGATACTATTCTAGAGTAATAAAAGCCAACATGAAAACTTTTAAAAAATTATCTGAGTTGATATAATGCTTGCCTTTGAGGATACTTGTTTATAGGTATAGCCACAATATGATGAAATCATCCAGTTAGGAAGATAGGAATGCAGTCAAAGATTCTGAAGTGAGATACAGCTAAATTACTGTTAGCATTCTGCTATGAATGTGCTGTGTCAATCTGGTTACAAATAAGCAAATACAAGAAGCAAAAGCTGTTCCATAGAGCATGCAAAGAAGAAGGGAATGAGAGCCTCAGAAGATACCTAGAGGCAAGAAAATAGTTTTAAGAGTGTTGGCTTCAGAGTTCGACCTATATTCCAGCCCTAGTTCCTCACTGCCTCTATGACTGCAAGTTTACCAACCTCTATGAACCTCAGTTTCGTCTTCTGTGAAAAGGGGCAGGTGCCTGAATGTCTCACAGCACTGTAAGAATAAAACTGAACATATGCAGAGTTAACCACACTTCAGTGTCTCGCACATAGTTAACTCTCAATGAATATTATTTATTATTATTCTAGGTACTTTTATTATCTCAGCACACATAATTTCCACATGTGTAGAGTGACGTATTTCAAATTCCGATCTATTCCCTTGTGTTTTGTGGATAGCTAAAGGAAAATCATTTGTATTTCCTTAACCAACAACAATAATAGATATAACAACAGGCTTCCCTGGTGGTGCAGTGGTAAAGAATCTGCCTGCCAAGGCAGGGGACACGGGTTCGAGCCTTGGTCCGGGAAGATCCCACATGCCACAGAGCAACTAAGCCTGCGTGCCACAACTACTGAGCCCACGTGCCACAACTACTGAAGCCCACGTGCCTAGAGCCCGTGCTCCACAACAAGAGAAGCCACTGCAATGAGAAGCCCGTGCACCTCAACAAAGAGTAGCCCCCGCTCACTGCAACTAGAGAAAGCCTGTGCACGCAGCAACAAAGACCCAATGCAGCCAAAAATAAATAAATTAAATAATAGATATAACAACAAACATAACAACAATATTAAATTTGCTATCAAAGAGAATATTGCATCCCTATCATTGATAGGTGTGAGCTCTTCTTTTTCTCCTCCCCCCAAGAAATTGTGACGGATTCCTCCTCTTGGTTCATATTCGCACATCGGTCCTCTATGTACTCAAGAGCAGATAACTCTGACCCATTAGCAGTGGATTATGGCTTAACTATCTCACACAAGAACCAAAGAATAACTCTGCTCTCATTTATACATGGCTACACATCCACAATTATAGATTTAAAGACTTAACGCTGCTGTGCTTAAACACTTTGCAATTTTACTTTTTTATCCATTGAACCTCTACTCAAATTTCACTCATCCATTTATTCAATAATACATTCTGATCAATTATTTTGTACTATGGGCCCAGTGGCAGAGCACTAAACCCAGCCTCTTTTGGCAGGGGACAGATCTGTCACAAGAAGGAATATTTAAAGTCAGCGTTAAAGGTGAACAGTGGGAGGCAGTCTTGCTAAAGGAAGTTGTGTGCCTGACTGTGTGTTACAGGTGGCAAGCGCTCCAAGTGTCCTGGATGGAATCAGCAAAGACACAGAGGATAGAAAAGCCAGCACAGTGCTTGAAGAACAACAAATGTTGTACATGACTGGAGTACAATGTGACCAGTAAGGAGTATCTGGATCCAAGAGGCAGGTTATAGAAGGACCTCAACGCTAAGGAGCTTGGAATAATATTCTGTTTGTGATGAGAAACAAATTCGAGTTTTTTTGCAGGATGGACTAGAGGGAATGAGACTGGAAGCAGGCAAGTTTGGAATGACTGCAGCGACCAGGGCGAGAGAGGACGGAAGGCCTAGCTGATAGAGAACGTGATTTAAGAAAATTTGAGAGGAAAATCAGCAGAATTTAGCAAACGGTTGAATGAAGGGTATAAGACAGAAGGAGGCTCAAAGATGCTGGACTCCTCCAGGTAACTGGGTGCTGCTACTACCCCTAAAATAAATTTTTAAAAAAAGGGGGGGACTTCCCTGGTGGCGCAGTGGTTAGGAATCCACCTGCCAATGCAGGGGATGTGGACTCGAGCCCTGGTCCGGGAAGATCCCACATGCCACGGAGCAACTAAGCCCGTGCGCCACAACTACTGAGCCTGTGCTCTAGAGCCTGTGAGCCACAACTACTGAGCCTGTGCGCCACAACTACTGAAGCCTGCGTGCCTAGAGCCCATGCTCCACAACAAGAGAAGCCACCGTGATGAGATGCCTGCGCACTGCAACGAAGAGTAGCCCCCACTCGCCGCAACTAGAGAAAGCCCACACGCAGCAACGAAGACCCAACGCAGCCATAAATAAATTAAGTAAGTAAGTAAGTAAGTAAGCAAGTAAAGTTGTTAAAAAAAAAAAAAGGAAGAAAAACCACTTTAGAGACAAGCTTAAGACGTCAGTTGTAGACATGGAGAGTATGAAGTGCCCGTGCTCATGCAAGTAGAGACATTTATCAGACAGTCTGAGGAGCATATCTAAATGGATATGGAGGAAGAATTTTATTTGCAAGAGCAGTGATATACATTGGAGAGTAATGAATATGTAAGTAGAAGAGATTATATTATCTGAGAGAATATGAAGAGCAGAGGCAAAAGACAAAAGCTAGGATAAATATTTTAAAGGTAGATGAGCCCACAGTGACAGCAGAACGAACGTGTAGGCAAGCATGAGCATGCCTGGGAGGCTCCGATGTACAAGAACCAAGTCGGGAGGGCACTGATGAGATTCCAAAGGGAAATTCCGGTAGCATGGCTAGAGCAGAAACCAGAGGAACATGAGCTGGAAAAGTAAGTAGAAAGTGATGATGAAGTAATATCAAATGCTGATAGCTCTCCTGAGAAATTTCTATGAGGAGGACAGATATAGAATGACACAGTAGGATTAAAGGTCAAGAGAAGGTTGTTATTATTTTAGTATGAGTAAGAATTAAGCATGTCTATGAACTTCATGGCAATTTGTCAATTACAGGGTGGAATGGGGATAAAGGCTTCTAGAAACGAATTCCTGCAAACACAGAAGTAGACGAATTTGAAGGAAAAAAGGGAGGGCTGTAGAGAGAAAAAGTCTCATCCTTTAAGACTACGAAAGAAAGTTAATGATGAGTGTGGATAAAGAGTCATCAGTATGTTGCAAGGTTGTGAAATAAAGGGAGTTCACTCCTCCAGGCCTGAGTTCGATGAAACTAAAGTCAGTGGCATGTTCCTAAGAGTATTCAGAGAGTGACAAGGGATGCTGAAGAGACTGCAAAATTTGAGTCCTCTCTGAAGATAACTGGATAAAGAGCTGACTTAGGACAAATACAAGAATGGGAGGCCACTGCTGAAGACCCAGCTGAAACAGGACACTCTGCACTTACTATGATTTCCTCCACGACCAATTTACCTCTTGGAGACAAGAGCAGAGAACGATAATGGTGTTGTTCAGAGGTTCTGACTGGGCAGGTATGGTGGGAGACCAGAGCAAGAGACCCAAGGTGACTGAATGGGGAGTAGTTTAGATGATCAACCTTGGTGGGTAGGAAAGGAAAAGAGATAAGAATGACTAGGGGAGAAATGGCCTCAGAAGATCTGAGGTCTCTATGGTGTCAAAAAGCGGACATAGGAGGAGCACAGTTCTAAAAGAGCCAGATAGATAGAACGTTAATGGTAGAAAGCAGGACACTCAAGTTCAAGATTTCCGAGGTAGAATAATTCCAGTTACCAACATCATCAACGTAGCATACCTGGGAGTGGGCTTTTGAAATGCAGTGAAAGTGAAAGTTATTTTCATTTAAGGAGACTTAATAATTTTGTGCTGGTTTTATGCTTAAAAGTTGAAATCTCCCAGTATTTTAGCAGCAGCCTGGGTGGAAAAGCATATCATTTTCCAGATATCAAGACAGGACTCTAGGGCTTCACTGGTGGTGCAGTGGCTAAGAATCCACCTGCCAATGCAGGGGACACGGGTTTGAGCCGTGGTCCGGGTAGATCCCACATGCCGTGGAGCAACTAAGCCCGCGAGCCACAGCTACTGAGCCCGCGTACCGCAACTACTGAAGCCCGCACGCCTAGAGCCCGTGCTCTGCAACAAGAGAAGCCACCGCAATAAGAAGCCCATGCACCACAACGAAGAGTAGCCCCCACTCGCTGCAACTAGAGAAAGGCCACACGCAGCAATGAAGACACAACGCAGCCAAAAATAAATAAATAAATTTATTTAAAAAAAAAAAGACAGGCCTCTACTGAGAAGTAGGTAAGTGATAGCCAACTGGGCAGGTAAGGAATGGTATGTGCCTTACAGAAGAGTTAATAATTACTGGCTTGAAATTGGTACTGGGAAGCCAGAGGAGGTGCAGAAACATGATCCCCCATCAATATGCACACACATGCATGTGCACACATACATACACACACACAGCCCTAAGGAGTGGGAAAATGAGTGGTCTCCAAGCAGAGAGGGCCATAAAAATAATCAAGTCCTGAAAGGAGATTAGATTTCAGCTGAAGGAGGAAATAGAAGAAGAGGTCTGGGATATCGTTGAAAGGATGGGAAATCCCCTTACAAAAGAAAAATAGAAAAAGTGGAAAGAATTGGGAGGATTTGTGTAGAATGAAGCACACAGCAGCTGGATGATGGTATGGGAGAGGGTGCTGGAGCCGTGTTATCTGTGACAAGAAAAGCATGTGGAATGAGAGGCAGGGTGGGGAGGGGCCTACCTCATATAAGGGTGAGTCTCAGAGAGTGACTTGCTGAGAATGCAACAGATGGCGAAGGTTACAAAACTTTGATCTCCGTTAAAGGCTATTCACAGTTCAGAGGACAGGAGGGAGGACACGGTTCAGGCCAGGCAGGGGCCCCAGTGCCCACCCTGTCTGACTCTTAACACTTCCAGGGAGGACACAAGGTGGTCAGCAGGTCCTCAACCACGGGCACTGTGGCTTCTGATGGCAGGAAGCATAGTTCGACTGGCTGTCCAACACTGCTGTGCTGAGGAAAAGCATTAAGTGTGTGCTCCATGGACACTGCTCTAAGTTTCATTTGATAACCACGTGACACTTAGCACAGTGAGTGGTTCCAAACTCAAGCTTGGGTGTCAGATTGATGTGGATTCCAACCCTGGCTGAGCCATTCACAAGACATGTTATCGTAGGGAGTGAAGAAACCTGCCTCCTCTTTATCTGTAAAAGGAGGAAACAGTATCTGCTTACAAACTAACTCTAAGACATTAAAGAGATGCTGTAAACAAAGCGCTTATTTAGCTCAGCATCTGGTAGACAGCACTCCATAAATAGTATCTAATATTACTAAGTCCTTACTGCTTACCTAGTGGACACCTTCCTTTTCCTGGGGAACTTCTCCTTGTCCCCTACCCTTTAATTTGGGCAGGGAGGACAGAATAGTGCTTTATCCAGGAATAAGCATGTGGCCCAAGTAGGAATTCCCTCCAAATTTTTCACATTGGAACTAAGAGAAAGGGATAGTCTCCCTGGTGGTAAAATTGTGAGATGAAGAACATGAGAGCTGTTGGTGGCCATGCTGTCAGACATGTAAAGAAAGCTGACCAGCAGTAGAAGAGAATAAACCCAATACTCCAAGAAAAGCAGACACAGGAGAACAGAAAAAGAATCTCCTGGCATCATGTGAGTTCACAGCCAATTTGTCTCTGAGGTCCAGTTTCTCTCCCGCCCATATTATTGTTGCATGTAAGACTACATTACCCTGCCCATAACCCCACCTTGTAACTTGAGCTGGTTTAAACCTAAGTTAACTTTAACCTAAGCTAGTTAAAATAGCATTTTTCTCCCTGTCAGCCAAAAGTATCCTGATTAACACACACACTTAGTATGAACAGCTACTAACAGTTTTAAAATAGAAGACACTGGCAGGGACGGTCTCGTAATTCCTTGAAGAATTCTCTATACACACTCAGAGGTCACACTGATAGACAAAACTCGAATTCTGTCAGGCAAAGTCTGCACATTTATCCACCTGCATTTGACTAGATTTCACTACTTCTTATACTACTCAGAACTTCTTTTACCCTACCCAGCTCCTGAATCAGAAACCAGCTGATGAACAGGCCAAATCCAAAGAGAACCAGGCCTGACTTAAATATATAGAGTGATAATAAATGAAGCAGTAACTGTCAAAAATAAATAAGTATGGAGTGTCCAGTATCTGCTCAGAACTACCTTTACCTGCTCATCTTATCAACTCATTTCTGAAAATATTCTAAAGACCAAAGGTTGGAGTAGAACCCGCCACCCCAAATAGTCCTGGTAGAATAGAGTAGGATTATAAGATAGAGTTGAAGAAAATTTTAAGATTTAAAGCTGAAAATTCAGCAGTGGCATCAGTATAGGTAGTAACTACAAGAATCTCCCATCTCTTCTGCCATCGTTGCTAGTTGTAGTAAATGGCTTTCATTCCTGAAAACACCTTCCCTATCCTAAAAGGAATAACTCTGCGAACAATCACTAAAAGATCAGACAGAGAACTTTGGCTCTGGGCCTCCTGTATGCTCCATCAATGAAGGAAGAGAACCAGATGAGAATGATTACAGTCACCTTTGTTCTCCCATTTAGTAGAAGTCAAGCAAAAGTGACATAAAATATTCATGAAAATTCAAACAACTCTTTAACCTCTATGGTGCAATATAACAAGATGCCTAAATATTTTACTGACAAAAAAAGCTTGTTTTCTCTGGCTCAGAAATCACTGCCTTGGTCTCTTGCTTAGACATAAAAAACTGATAACTTTCATTAGACCACCTTACAAAATAACTCATGTAAAAGCAAGAAAATACCAGCAGACTTTGCCTAAGAATATTGCACAAAGTGTTATCTCATGCTATGTTGGTTCTTAATTTTTGCCTAGAATTCTTATGAACCTACCTGCCATTTGGTTCTTGGAGTTTAATTTTTGCCTAGAACTTACATTAATCTTAGTAGTTATATGAACACAACTGCATTTAACATGTACTAATCAAAGAATAGCAAAAGAGGAAGAAGCCAAGTCAAGAGACACTCTATTCTCCCATAAATAACAGCTCTCTTATGAATAGCCTCATGTGTAACTGATCCGACAAAATCTACCACCTTGAGAGGCAGGTTTTTTATTAACTAAGCAATTCTCCGATTTTACTCAAAAGCTTGGAAGAAAACCAGCACACACGTGAGAGTAGTAAATTATTCCTTCAGTCACATGATGGGGTTTAATTAATCAAACATTGACCTTTTAATATGTAAAATGCACTACTGAATATACAAAGCAAATAGGACATATTTTCTGCCTTCAAGTTGCTTACTATTTAGGCACAAATAAACCATAAAAGATAATATGCATTGGAGTGAGAGAAATACAATAATAAAAGGTAAATTTAAATTATGATAAAATAAGGAAATACTTATCTCATTGAGATGGAGGGGGAGCTTCTTAAAAGATGGGATTTTTGAGCAGAAGCCTTGTAGACCTGATACACTTAAGAAGAAATAAACTGTGAAGAATCCAACAGACAAGATTTGTTCAGGAAATGATAAGGTATTTGATGTAGCTGAGGGATGGGATGTGAAATAGGAATAGAGAGAATGACTGGACAGAGATATGGGAAACAAATCAGAGTCAGTGTAGCACAGTGGTTACAAGTGTTAGCCTTAGACTTTGGTTTGATTGCTGACTCCGCTAATAAGCAACTAAGTGAGTTTTTGCACACTCGGCCCTCAGTTTTCTGATCTGTAAAATGAGACTAATGGTTACCTGATAATCTAATAGGGAGAACTGAATGATTCAGTTCATGAAAAACTCTTAACAGACTACTTGGCACAAGACAAGAACTCAATAAATGGTATCTACTATTATTACTGTTGTGTTGCGATTTAAATTATTATATCATAGATAGAATTGAATACTAAGTTAAGAAAGTTAGATGTTTTACTAAACAAAACAGCTCCAGGTATAGAAGTAAAATTTTACCCCAAAAGAAATTCATATCTATTTTTCAAAAATAGCTATTATTTCTGATTATAAAAATAATACATATTGACTGCAGAAAGTCTGAGAAGCATAAAAAGAAAATTAAAAACTACCCATTATCATGTGGAGAAAAGGGAACCCTCCTACACTATTGGTGGGAATGTAAATTGGTGCAGCCGCTATCGAGAACAATATGGAGGTTCCTTAAAAAACTAAAAATAGAACTACCATGTGACCCAGCAAGCCCACTCCTGGGCATATAGCCAGAAAAGATGAAAACTCTAATATGAAAAGATACATGCACCCAATGTTCATAGAAGTACTGTTTACAATAGCCAAGACATGGAAGCAAACTAAATGTCCATCAACAGATGAATGGATAAAGATGTGGTGTATGTATATATATATATATATATATATATATATATATATATATATATATATATACACACAATGGAATATTACTCAGCCGTAAAAGAATGAAATAATGCCATTTGCAGCAACATGGATGGACCAAGAGATCGTCATACTTAGTGAAGCAGAGAAAGACAAATATCATATGATATCACTTAAATGTGGAATCTAAAAGAATGATATAAATGAATTTATTTACAAAACATAAATAGACTCACAGACATAGAAAACAAACTTATGGCTACCGAAGGGAAAAGAGTTGAGGAGGGATAAATTAGGAATTTGGGATGAACAAATATACACTACTATATATAAAATAAACTACAAGGTCCTACTGTATAGCACAGGGAACTACAGTCAATATCTTGTAATAATCTATAACGTAAAATAATCTGAAAAAGAATACACACACACATAACTGAATCACTTCACTTTGCTGTACACCTGAAACTAACACAGCATTTCAACTATGCTTCAATTTTTAAAAATGATGTCATATATAGGTCAGCACTTTATCAAAAACAAAACCAAAACGAAAAACAACCATTGTCCCATTAAAGATAACTACTACCAATAGTTTAGAATATTTTCTTTTTTGATAGATTTCTTTCCAGTTATTTCTGTGCAACCTATGAACTACCTATCTGGCTACTTACCTATCTATTTACCTGTATATATTTTCTAAAAATGTACTTTACTATTTCACTATTTTTTACATGGCTAGAGAAGAAGTTAAAGTCAATCCTCTGAAAGGGAAGACAAAAGGGATGAGCAGAGAGAAGCCAAGATGAGAGACAGTTTTAGACTTAGAGAAAGACAAGGAGGACGAGAGGGAAGAAGAGAGGAATCTGAGGAAGAGACAGAAAGACAGAGATTTATCTCCTTGACTTCTGACATCTTTCTCATTTTTGGTTGTGAATTTCCTCAAGGGGTGAAATTACTTTTGTCCTTCAACTAGAGTCGTATCCCGTATTAAAAAACAAGACCTATGGTTAAATAAGGATCTCATTTTTTTTTCCAATTCTACTTTTCAAAACTCCCTTGAAAAAGAAAATGAGAACTCTACTCCAACTTGCTTTAGTTCAACATTCTAACAAACAGCCAAGGTTCCTCACTTTACATCCCGTTTCTAACTTAAGAGCAAATCTGCTATCAGAATCAGACGAGGAAGGACAGTGCCACTGAAGACCTTCTCAGCTCAGTGTCAGCCCCTCTTCATCAGTGGCCATTCACATGTATTTAACATGTCAGTTCATCTTTCCAACCAGGCACTGCATCTCTTCAGAGCTCTATTTCCCAAATGGTGCCAGCAATAAAACTTCTGTCATTAACACTGAACCAACACTAACTATATAAAAAGATCCACTGTCGAGTGCATAAAATTTATTCCTTTTTTAAAATAGTATTTTTATTTTTAGCATCTCTTGGTGCTGACTACATTTAATTGGTTGACTCAGTCATCAATCAAGCATTCGCTTATTTTCCAAATGAATACTGAGTGCCCTGTGCAGTAAAAAGAGCCTTGGCTCTGTAGGCAGACCAAACCGAGTTCAAATTTTAGCTCCATTATTTAATAGTTTTGGGACACTGGGCAAGTAACTTAACTTCTCTGAGCCAATGTTTCTACATTGTCAAATGGGGATAAAAATATCTATCTTATTAAGATGCTGTGAAGATCAAATAATTTTTAAAACAAACAGTATGCAACAAACGTTTTTTTCTCCATGTTTTTACATGCTACAGATGTTAAAGATGATTAAGATACAGACCCCCCCTCCCCCATCCAGGAGAATCTTAGAGATTAAAAAGGGTCAAACTACAGAAACAGTTGTAATATATTAAAAAAAGTGATAAGTGATAGCAGGGATAAAGAATGCTAGCGTGGGTCAAATGAGAGCTCATATCTTGTTAGAGGATCAGAGAAGATTCCACAGGGGAAGCAGCATGTGAACTGAACTAACTTATTTCAGAGTAGGTAGACAAAGTGAGAGGCAGGGACTTAGAATGGAAGGTAGAAAGGGCACCCCAAACAAAGGGGATAGTTGGAACAAATGATGATATGATGACAATGACAATGATAATAATGAAAATAATGGTGATGTCAAACATTCATTCAAGCTTACTATGTTCCAGGTACTTTTCTAAGCTTTTAAATATATTAACTACTTTAATCCTCAAAACAATCCTAGGAGGAAACTGAGATGCAGAGATGTTAAGTTCTTGCTGAGGGTCACAAAGGTAGAAAACGGCAAGGTAAGCGTTCAAACCCAGGCTGTCTGTCCCCAGAACCTGCACTCTGACCCACTACCCAGACTACTTCTCTAACAAAAGCACACAGGCAAACACTGCCTAGGATTCCACGAAACAGCAATAAACCTTCACAAATGAGTAGCTTAACTTCAACCATTAAATCAACAAATACGTATTTATTGCACCCCTATATTTTCTTATTTGATGATCCAGGCAGAACTCTTTCAACATAATTTAAGGGCTGTAATTACTCATTTATGTTTAAAAATCATTTCAATACATTTTCATTAGAACTGAGTACTCATTCAGGAAACCCTGCAGATATTTATTACAAGGCAGCTGACACGCACATCCATGTAATATACTGTATTTGCAATGGATTCTAAAGAAAAAAAAAAAACTTGGAAAGAAGAAAAAAAGGGAAGGAGGAAAAGAAGAAAAAGCAGAGACCTATCAATCATAAAAGGGTGATATAGCGGAAAAATCTTGGAAGACCTGTGGTGTTCCAGTCTTGCTCTCTCTGACCAGCTGTGTGCACATATCACATTTCTTGAGCTTTTAGGACTCAGGGCATTAGAGTTTTAAGACTTTGTTTCTCATTTGATGACCATTCACAATTGTACTAATTCAAAAGCCCCCAAATCCTCATCCTGTCACAATTTAATGTCTTCACATGGTACTTTATTATATAGATATGATAATTAAATAAGTTTTTAACATATCTTTTTGGAGGGCTACCTTTCATTACTAACAAATGGTTGACCTGATGCAAAAGTAAAAAATCACCTGAAACATATACTGCTTCTGCTCAGCTGCTGGTGCTCTTGTATCAAAAGGAAACTACAACCAAAGAACAAAACCCTCACTCTTTTTATCCAAAGCCAGAGTTATTTTCTCTCTCACATTGAAATCTCATTTCTAATGTTCCATGATATTATATTTATAAAAATGAGTATGAAATCTTTTGAATTTATCATGTGCCTACACCAAAAGGACAATTGCAAGAAAAACTATCTCATCTCCCATATGCCAGAAAAAGGTAATCACAGGAAGTTAAAACAACTTCCTATGATAGAGCATAAGGTAGCATTTCAAATATTCCACTCTCACTGAATTAAAACTTAGATTTTTATTTGATTTCTAAAAGAGACTGAAATTTATAATATTAGTTATGACTGTTGGTTTCATTTATAAACCGAGAAAGTAGTTTAAACATGTTTGATTATCACCACTTCCTTTCATTATGGGAGTCCATTATAATTGGTTTGATAACTGGATTTGTCAATTATACAGTCAACACCAATCAACCACAATGAAATGCTTAAGGAACCAGTGGTGTAAAACTAAAATTCCTTTTTCACGTAGTTATCACAATTTTAATATAATTCGTCCATATGTGGAGATAAAAATCTGCCAGTGGTGAAATTATTTGGAATAGGCAAGAAATTGGCGCTGGAGAGAGTAAGATTGGGGGAGTTACTATTATCACAAGTACATTAAAGTAAATGTCGACACAGTGCATCACAACGTCCCCGACACTGGAGCGTAGGTGCCTAACATTTACGGCGTAAGCGCTAGAGTGTCTAGTAAAGAAGAAACTCTTATGGTAGCATTCTGAAACAAGTGTTACTAGGTTAAACAAGAAACTACTTATGCCTTGAACTTCTTTTTATTCAAAAGTTTAAGAACCATTTGAATAAGGTTTTATAAAAGAAAAAAATAAAGCATTTGGGAACATTTTAAAGAAAACCACAGAGAGAAAACATTTAGTAGTTAGAAACAAAACTGGTATTATGATTATAATAAATGTAAACTCTTGGTCTATATCATTTCAATAAATACTTAAGGAGTAATTAGATGTGAATGTTTTTTTCCCCTCCCCAAGTAAATCCAGTAACATGAAAACGCCATTTCTTTTTACTCCACTAGAGGGTAGTCTCTCAAAACTAGGGCTGGAGTCATGAATCCAACCTGTTTTTGACCTGTTGATAAATTAATCCTCATGTTGCGTCCTTTTCAACAAGATGTTTCTCTGGATGCTAATTAAGGTTGTAAAACATGCATTTTTTAAAAACTGCTGCCTATTTACTCACAGGTGTCCTTGCAGAAACATACATTACTATGCTTTTCTGTGTTTCTTTTCAAATTTCTGATAATTCAGTGGGTGTTTTACATGTGGTGTATATAGTATATTTTCCTGGTAAATATAAATTCTGAGTTAATAGGTCTTAAGAACAAAGAGAAATCATTTTCTTGAGGGTTTAATTTTATTGCAGGTGAAGTTCTTCCCCAGAGTTAGTAAAGCATGCACCCTAACACACACACACAGATACCCACTAACACCCTGACACACGTACCCGTTCATATGTGGTTGGCAAATTAATTTCATCACATAAGGAGAAGTGAGTGAATGTTAACTGGAAAAATATATTTTTAAAAATACCCTCTTAATATGCCAATGTTGTGAATTATAGAGAAGCAAATATATGCTTAATTTTTAAAAACTGGTCAGTCCAGGTCAGAAATGCCACTGCTTTAAAAACAAAAAAAGTGTTATTGAACAACAAGCACATATGCTAAATTAAGTAGGACCTAAAGAAAACCAAATGCCACTCAAACAGTTTTAAGCCGCTCTTCTTAAATAATACAGCCCTTGGTGAACTTCACAGAGAAGGAGTTAGAAACTCTGCATCCCTCCCAGGTGCTTTTAATATTTGGGAAATCCTTATTAGTAATGTGTTCTGCTATTTCCAGAGAGAAAACACAGTTTCTCTGAATGACTGAGAATCCAAAAATGGGAAAACTTGTCAAAAATTCCTCCCCCTCAAAAAAAGGAAGGAAGCAAAAAAAGGAAAGAAAAAGGGGGGGGGGGAAGGAGGGAGGGAAGGAGGGAGGGAAGGAAGGGAGGAAAAAAGGGAGGAAAGAAGGAGGGAAGGAAGGGAATGATACCTAGGAAAATAAGCAAGGCTGTTTCACTTATTTGTATCCTAAGTAGCAGTGTCACAGAACAGACAGGTTGTTTCAGCCAACCAGACGGGAGCAGCTGCGAGCGCTACATCTTGGCAGTCCGAAGCGATTGGCTCCTCTCTGGGGAGTGGAAGGTGTTCAGTTATTAATGACCGCTGAGCAGGCAGCACCATGTCAGTGTGACAACCGATCGGGCGAACGATGCACCACTAACCACCATGGAAACAAGGAGAAATAAAGCCAGCTCCCAGGATCTCTCTTCACTGGATTGAGGGCTTCAGCCTGCCGACTGAGAGAAAGAGTTCCAGGGAAAAGAAGGAATCCCAGCTGCAGCCTCCCGCCTTCGTTTACATTTTAGAATACAGAGATAAGATTGCTTGCATGTGTGCATATCTATAGTACACGTTTGTGTATACTTTAGTACACACACGTATGCACCTATTTACACCCGGGCAAGAACACAACCATGTGATTATAGCAACTAAGGAGCTGAGGAATCCAGCACGCAGGGACACAGAAGGTGGTGTAGCACAGAAACCGCTTTTACAGGGTAAGTTTGAAATATGCATTTCTATATAAATATGCTCTATTTCTTGTTTAGTTGATGCTCTTTTTTTTTTTTTTACACCTAAATTCTCCTCTGATGTTCTCTTCCTGTCTGAATTCTGAGAGCAGTTTTCTTTCCATTTCATTTTTGAGAGGAAATTCAAATGCAAAAGCCCTCCGGCTCTGTGTATGCCTAGCTGTGTTTGTGGGATTCTCCAACATGAATTTTACTAGCTTGAACGCCCATCAGAGGATGTGAGTGGGAGAGAAAAAGCAGTGCTGGGGTGGGGGGGAGGAGGAGAGAAAGGAGGGACAGAGAAGATAAGGGGACAGTGGGAGAGAAGACCAGAGGAGAAAAGGAGAGGGAGAGGGGGCTAGGGAATTTTGCTTTCTCTTCACAGTACTTGTAATGAAAAGCAGATCACACATCATTCTGTGTTTTGAAACCAACCCCCCAAATGGGGCATTTTTCTCCTTTTCACCTAGTGGTTGGAGATTTAACACAAATGCTGCTGTATGTCAAGAGCCAACACCACTAAGCAGAGTGGCAGAATGAGCATATCACAAACAGTTACTGAATTTCTGCCAGGCTACATCTTACGGATTGGGGTAAATGACTTCCCTTTAATAACATCCCCTTGCTGGTCTGAAGGGACAGTGCAAATGTCTGATTGCTTATGCAGCTGCAACTCTAGGTAAAAGGATCCCATGAACCAGAAGAGTTCTAATCTTTTTTGGTAATTAACAGGATCACAGCAGGATGGCTTTAAAGTACATTTCCTATTTAAGAAGATTGTTTGTTCAAACCAACGGCTATATTCCCTTTGCTGTTACTGAGCTAGAAGGCTTCATTCGCCTCTAATTTATTCATTTTTAACAATATGTCCTTGTTTCCGTGCTTTTAATTTTCGTGAAAGCAAGCTATGAGAATGAGTCGAAGCTTCCTCATTTAGTGAAAAGGGGACAATGTGAAAAAAAAAAAAAAAGAAGAAGTAAGGATTCAAAATATCTATCTAGAAAACAGCGTGCCCTGGCACTATAAATACTGCTTATACCCTGTATTCCTCCTCTTTAGCTTCAGGAGCAATGCCTTTGAGACAGAATTACTCTCAGTAAACTATGAGCATCTATGCAGCGATGATTCATGGTATACAGTGTGGGTTAATTTATACTTCCAGTCGTGTGAAAGGAAGCCAGCTACTTAGAATATGCTTTCAAACAGACAACGTCAATTGAGGATGTTATGGAAACATTCACTACCCCCTTTAATGGATCCTGTAAAGATATTAAAACAAACCAAGTATTTACATTTCATCTTCTGCAGCTCCCTCCTCCTTTCCTTTAGGTCAACTAACCAAACAGTTAATGGAGACTGCTTCTTTTGAACTGCACGTTATTTTTTTTCTATAACCGTAATTTCAGAGTTTTTATTGGTTTTCTAGTTTATAATATGAGCCAAAACCAAGAGACAATAACCAGCCACTTAGATCCTGCCACTTTCCCATAAATGTGTCAAAAAATGAGTCACTTTACAGTATGTAATGTAAGAAGTCAATTAATTCCAGGGACCTTTGTAAATGATGACAAAAAAGCAGCTCTGACAATATGCCATGGGCTTCGATTTTCCCTCTGTAAAATGAATAAGTTTAAGACGAGGTTTCCTGCCCAGAGTGAAAAATGAAAGGTGCTGAAGCATTAGCTCAAAATATTGGCAAGTTTGCTTGCTCTGCCTCAAACGCCACACGCAATCTACAGGAAAACAAAATGATTCATTACAAAGAGGAAAAGGTGTATTTGCTTTTCTGCTATGCATTAGAAGTGTGCCTTCTGCCACAGAACAGATCTGATATTTTTGAGGTACCTCCTAAGTTCCTAGCCAAGAGAAAAAGCTTGAAGCAGATATTCAACCTCCAGATTTCAAACTCCTGTATAATGTAGCATTGCAGTATTGATTTCAGTTTTTCCTAGACCTTTTCTGGGGAAACTTTCCATACCAAACACACACATTCTTAAATCCTACCCAACCTATTTTAAAATTGCAATCAATGACACCTAAGAACAGTGGATTCACTCTTTAACCTTGGTAAAGCTCACATACATATTTTGTGGATTACAGAGATCAATAGTGTGCCCACTTGAGTCTGAGAAATACAATCACTCCAGAACCCCGGGGTTGTCACTCAGTGTGTGCCAGGGAGTTTGGTGATCTGATGAACATCTACCAATGCCAGATGATGGACATACAAGCATGCCTGCAAGATTTAACCACAGTCTCCTCCAATCATGTAGCTATACCAGAAATAATAGCTTTCTGGCAAGACAAGCTTCAAAGAACCATGTTTTCAGAGTGTTGCTTTTCACAGGCAACATGCTGAGTTAGAATGCTGATTAGTAGGTGGAATTTTTTTCTTTGGTTATTGTTGCTCCTGTTAATAGCTTAAAAAACAGTGGTATCAGCTTTCTAGCCCAGCAATTTGTGGACCTATGAAAACAGTAATCAACTTATAATTCACTAACTGTATTTTATTATTTTTGATCTTTTTTACACCTACTCCTTTTTTTTTTTTTTTTTTGGCCACAAGATGGGTTCGATGTTTTACTTTCTTCCCCCAACTCTGAATTTTTTCTGGTGCAAAATGCCTATGTAAAATGACATTGCGATATTTATTACAAAATAATTATGTTGATGAGAAAGGTTTGTAATCTGAGTTAAAAAATAACACTTATGTAAGTTAAATAGTATTACTTAATTAGCAGCCCCTGAAGATGGTCATAGATGAGATATCTGTTGGGGAATCTGAAGGAGATTGTTGAAAAGGAAGCTAATAGCATGCTAAAAAATGAGTCCCTACTTCTAGCCTCAGTGAGGATGCCCCCAAAGAATGATTTAAAATAATGTAGCTCCAGCCAATCTGGAGAAACACTGGACACATCTGCAGCCACTTAAAATGTCCCATGGAGACCTGCTTCTGAGGGTTTAATCACTTATGTATCCCTCCTCGGTCCCATGCAACTAAATAAAGCAGGTAAACATGAGGCAACAGATCAGTATATCTCGTCAGGGCTGCCAAAGGTAAAGCTCTTTTATGCTGGCTGCGAGAGCAGCACTTAGGAAAGCTTCCCAGCGTAGCAACTGAACACAGGTCCTGCGCACTGTGCAGTGCATGCCTCCCTGGCTCTCTTCTGATGAAGTGACGTCTGGTTGGACACCTAGCAAGTAGTACATGACAGCAATCATTCCCTCGGCCACAAAGTAAAAGGAAATCAAACTTCATATAAAGGAAGTAGGTGGTGCCAGAGGATAGAAAAAGTAACAGGGAGAAATATAAATGTTTCTTTCACCTGATGGGAGGGGTAGAAATAGACCTCAGTTGGCGCTATTTAGAAGTCATTAAGTCAAGGGGAGCAGAGATGACAAAATGTTCATCTCAAATTGTGTGAAGAAATGCAGTGCCCACCGGGCCATCTACTGTATTTGCATAATTGTCATATTTGTATATAATTGTTTGCTACTATGTTTATTTATATTTAGGTTGTGATGAAGGAGGGCTATTTTTTAAGGTGTCATTCATTAAAGCACATTACACAACCTCAGCGTGGGGAAATGAAGAAGGGCAAGAGATTTTCGTATAATAGTAGAATTTTAGGATTGAATGGGACCTTTGGTAAATGGTCTAATGTGCTCGTTTTACTGGGGAAGAAACTGAGGCCCAAAGGGTTTAACATCTTTTCCCCAAATCACTCAGCTCCTTATTGGAGGCCTAGGGTAGAACCCCTCACAGTGCTCCCTCCAGCAGCCTGTTAAAGGTCTGCCTACTCACTCTTCCAAAGATAATACTCTTTAAAAAGTAAAAGAAAAGACTCACAGATATATGCAAAAAAAAAAAAAAAACTTAAGGAGGTGTTTATCCAGATAATCAAGTACTCTAAAAGTAAAAGCAGACATTCAACAATAGAAGCCATATGATTTGTTAAGTACCTCACAACCAAATATTTGTCTTTGGGGTGTAGTCTACTATATTCTGTAATAAGTCATAAAAATTAGAGATTTGCCCTGTTTTTAAAACATCTTAATAATAACACTGCTCTCCTTCACCTATAGAAATTCAGCTATTGATCAGCCACTGTAAGTTTTCCCAGGAATTCTGAAGAGACTCTCCAATCCTTTTTTACTGGGTTTACCAGTAATATTTTGAGGCACTTACATGTGTCCTCTTTATATGCAGTGTCCATTCTCAGGCTTTGCTTCTACACCTCACAGAGGAAATTCTCAGAATAGCAATCCCTACTTTCCTCTCTCCATCTCCCCCATTCTGCCTTACGTTTTCATTTCCAAAGTTAAAAGTGAGAGCCTTTGTAGACAGTGACATACCTCCTTAATTTCACAGCCCTATTTTTTTCTTTTTGGCAAATTTCTCTGTTTCTAAATGTGCTCTCCACATTTCGCTAAGATAATAGCAATGAACGGACCCAAAAACTTTGAGGAAGTAAAGGAAGATACAAAAAAATAACACAGCAATTGTGACTATTTGTTTAAGAGCTATACTGTGTACAGAGTAAATGACATTTGCTCCTCCCAACAACCTGCTGAGGGAGTAATGATGATCACCTCTCTTAAGATTGGAGAATTAAGTTCTGTGAGGTTAGAGACTTTTGACAGTCAGGGAGCTAACATGTGGAGGAGTTGGGTAGCCTCACTCCAAAGATGGTACAGCAACGATCATAGTACCTGGCACTCTGTGAGCCCATTAGTAAATATTCATTCTCTTTTCCCTGAAATCCCACTCTAGCCTAACCCTTCCAAGTTTTATGCCCTTTGTACCATACCACACTATATGTGGATAGATTTCTGCAATTAAAAATCTGTACTTCTTAATTTACATCACAGCTAATAATATGCCCAAGTTAAATTAAAAAAAAAAAACACACACACACACAACCAACATCTATTCTCGGAGAAAAAGATTCATGTCTTCTACCTACTCATCCATATGTTTGTCTGACAGCATTAGCACTCTGATAAACAGATACTTGGCAAAGGTCTCAAAAATTGGATAAAATGGGATGAGTAAATTATTCAGGCATGTTCCAGGTTGTTGGAAAATTAAGAGCAAAGTCCTCAAAGTCATTTGAAGCACCACCAATGGATAAAGTTTACTAGAAAAGCAGCTTCTTTGGCATCTCCTTTCTAGTTAATCTTGGAGAGAAAATGGCACACAAAGACCTCAAAATGCCAGTAAATTTATTCAGATTATTCTGAGGGCCCTTTCTAAGGGAGATTTTATCTTTCAAAAGTAATGTCATCCTTGGAATAAATGAAAATCCTTGAAACACATGTTCTAAAGGTTATCATGTAAAGCTTTACTTGCAGAAGGTGAAGCATTCTACAGATAATCAGCTACTCTGTTTAAGAAGGGGTGTAAACATCACCACTTTTTTCCATGTCTGCATTGAAAAGGCCCATGGACTCCCCAGTGACCCACTGAAAGGCTTAGCATCAACAAGCAATATTTTCTATTTCCAGAGGCCTGAAACCCCCGGGATTTAATTCCCTGAGGAGTGAGAAAGGAGGCAGTGTTTCCTGACTTGTACAAAGCAGTGACTCCAGGAAGGGGAGGACGTATGCCCCTGGAACTGAGCCTGCTAACGGGCCATGGCTAAGCAATGGCCTTCAGCAAGTCTCAGGACTCGCAACACCTGCCAATGACATGAGTAATACTGAATATTTTCATTACAGAAAATACTTAAAGAGGCCTCATTTGCATTGTGGTAGAGAGGACTGAATGTGCTTTATTACAAACGCTCTCTAAAATTAGGAAATTAAGTTAATAAAATGACTATAAAGGAACAAGGGCAAATATTCTAGTAGATTCATTCCACTGGTAAAATTTGCTCCATAATATCTTACAGTCTCGTAACACTGAAAGGTCAGGGCATTTAAATTACATTGTCAGAAATTTACTTTTGTTACGGAAAACTAAAAACTCAAAAAAATGCTAACAGCAGACATGTATTTTCAGAGGTACAATTCATATTGGCCTTTATGTCATTAGAATAGTTTTCTCACTGCTATATTCATATTCCCAAGACATACTGGTCTTATCATTGTTTGCTAACAATGTCTCTGGGCTCCATGTTTAATTCTATTGTCATCAAAAAATCAGTCACTCAGAAACACCAAATACTGAATATATTCTACAGAGTATATGGGACCACAATGGACGTTTTTGAAATTTCAAATAGTTGCAGGAGGTAATTTCAATATACATCTAGACAGATCATATTTTGATTTCTACAAAGACCAAGGGGTTAATGTCCTTACACTGCACATGTTTAAGGCATTGAGAGTAAAACAATGGAGTGGGTGAAAATGGGCCTGAGTGTAGGTTGCAATGCTGTATCACTGAAGAGAAAGTGCAGTAGAATGGAATGAGAAAAACAATGTTACAACCATATATGCAAAAGAAATATATTCTAAGCATTTAGAAAACTTGGAAGCTCTTTTCCTAATAATTCTTGAATGAAAAACAAGTAAAATGCCATTATAAGATAGAGCTTAGATTGTATTCATCCAACAACTCAATTCTTTGTGTGAATAGCTGAACTGATTCACTTACCAAACATACAATTTATATTTGTTCCTCTTACTGTAGTCTATCACCCACGCATTTTTTACACAAACACTACAGCGGCTCAAAGAGTGTCATAAGGTGATGTTCAGCTAACTTTTTAAAATCAATGAGGCATTTGCCAAAATACCATTTCCTTAATCAGTTACTTTACTTTTAACAAGCAAGCAAATTCCATATAAATATCAAAGTCTCATTTTTCATTTACACTATAAACTGTGTCACACTCTGCTGCTGTTGGACAAAATGGTCAAAGAAATGAAGAATTACATGTTTTATGACATAAAATACTGTTAGCAGAGACCTAATGAGTTCAAATCGCATTATGTCTCTTTGACAATCCCTTATTGGCTAAGGGAATGACCACAGAATTAGCAGATCTCATTTACTAAATACAGGCATTTTCCGTGCCCAACACTGCTGAACACTTCACATGAATTTTCTCATTTAACCCTCATAATAATCATATGAAGCAAGTTTTTTATTATTATTATTTTAATAGTAATTATTATTAATCCCATTTTACAAATGAGAGAAATAAGGCTTAGTGAAGAAAAGCAACTTGCCTCACCTAATTAAAGGCAGAACTGAATAAAGGAACCAGGTCAGTTTGGCTCTAAATATCATGCCTTTGTACACCAGGCAACACTGCTTCCCTGTTGGTATGACCTAAATATAACTAGTCTATACTGCCTTCCAGGAGTCAGATTCTCTATCCAAATACAATCACCCCACTTAGCATTTCATAGCATGCGTTCTTCTCATACTAGGATATTATCTCTTGGCAGGATTCATTCATATTTTCTTCTTCTTTTGGTTTCTGAGAAAAAAGTGATGATTTACTTAGTTGTACTTGAGTATCACTATCCATTTGATTAACTAAAATGATTTCTGCAGTTCACAGGCCAACCTTTGACTGGTGGCTTGTAGGCTTACAGACTTCTTCCTTCACCATTTTTCCGTTAAGTAGAATTCAGCATGTTTCTTTAACCGAGGTCGCTCGGCACAATAACTGACACAAAGGAGAAACGCAAAGCTTAGCCCACAGGTCTCAATTTTCATTATTTATAACAATCCTTCCTGGGTCCAACTCCAATCTGTGGATCCTTCCTTTCCTCATGCAATCTCCTTTAAACAAGGAAGGTGAAAACAATCCGAATACTATTTCACTGCTAGTATGATTATCAATTGTCAATGAAATGCATCAATCCTCCTCATTATCAATAAGCTTCCAGCTCTGTAAAGATAACTGATGAAAGCCATAATCCATTTTTCAAAAGGAGCAAGCTGAAGCAAACCTAAAACTTCAGCAGAACTGTTCTATCCCAGCTGCTTGCAAAACTTCAGCACTTCTCGCTGAGTGACCTCCTCAAAGAGCTATCAGGGGAGTCCTTCAATCTGACTGCCCTACATAGAAAAAGCTGAACGTGAAATTAAGGCCAAAATGAATCCTGAGGATTCTTCCAATGATAAGGAATAGGGTTTAGAGAGCTCATGCTCAGATGTCTTTACTTATCAGAAGGAAGTTTTTTTTTTTTTTTAACCATTATAATTAGGCAACTGAAAAATGAATTCAAGCTGAAGGTGATAAAAGGTTAAAATATCTGTGCATCATGAATAACCTAACTCAAAGCAGGTACGAAATAAAGAAAGACTTTTAGAATTTTAAATTAAACTTTTTGATTGTTTTATTCCTGCTATTTCTTACATTCATACATAACAGTGAGGAGGAGGAGGAGAAAAGGGGGATGCTGGACAACAGTTATTCAACATGTACCACAACCTGGACCCTGGTTAAGCTTTTTACGCGCCTCATCTCACCTGACGTCACAGCTCTGGGAGGGAGCAGAGCCTCAGGATGGGGAAGCATGTGCCCAGCTTCCCATTGTATCAGGGTCCGGATTTGAACCCTGAATGTCTGACTTCAAAGCCCATGCTATTAAAATCATGCTATCTGCCTCCCATGTCATATATATATATTAGAATAAGCATAATATATTTCTCCTTTGGGAAGCATTTTCTTTTCATACAGACGCATCCAACAACAGCCTCTTTCTATAGTTGTAAGTTTCTCAGCAAAGTTCAGAAAGCTTATATAATAATTAATCAAACTTCAGTTTTACCACATGGGGCAACCTGATTAGTATTTCATGAATAATATAATGAACACTTAATATAATACAACTAATCTAAAAGAAAAGTATTATTTGTGGATTTTCTACTTGAATATTGCCATTAATCTGTGTAATTTCAGAAGTGTAATGAAAAAAAAATATGATCATAGTTGAGTTCCAAAAGGACTTGTGAACATCTAAGATCTTTACTATTTCTTAGGGAATGGATATCAGGAATAAAGTGAGGAAGGTTTTCCAGGCCATAAATACCTTGCAAATTGAACATGTAGAACAATGTTTTAACCCTATCCTTCCCCACTGAATGTAGCTCACCAGATTAAGGAAATATTTGAAACTTCTTTATATTTTTCTATATTGTGTACACCTAGGAAAGATGACAAGCACTTATAAGCTCAAATCTGCTCCATAAAGAATTTTTTTATATCTAGAATAGTAACTCCTCCTCGACCACCACATCCTGACCCCATCCTTCCCACACAACACTGAAAGTCGTAGTATATTCAGTTCTTAATTTCATTTAAGCATGAGGTTTTCCTTTTGAGATAACTATGTTTAATTATAAATCAATGTGCTACTCTGTACTTTACTTGATAGAGACCTCTATGAATCTTTGAAAGGAAAGATAGTCTAAAATAATTTATCTTTTAGTCATTCATTTAGACATGCCCCAACATGGTTATTTAATCAATGACCACAGATACATCCAAAATCAATGAAAAGAATCTTGAGGTATTGGTAAGAAATGATGTATAACATCTATTTGCTGATGTATAATACAACAAATAGAGCCATATCTATTTATCTATTTGTCTATCTATCTATCTAAATTTTCTCATCTTAACAGGTGCCATTCTATCAAGATTTTCCAAGGCATCATATTCCAAAAGTATTGTGAAACACATTGTCTAGATGTAATATATCGATATATATGTTTGTACATTTTGATTCATTTTCAACATTAAACAAAGTTTATTAACCTGTAAGTACGATGATCAACATCGAATTCACAGTGCTTATTTTTAACACAGAATCACAATCTATGAGAGTGACACCTAATTATTTTTCAAAGTTTCAGAACTAGTGGTTAAAGGTTCAAGTCTTTTTTCATTGTCCATTGTCTGCCATTTTTGTTTTAGGTTTAGAAAAATTGCTTATTAGCGATGAACAATTACTTGCTTTATACAGAATATGCATACAGTAGGAATACTGTGTTGTATTTTTCCCAAGAGAAGACAGGGAATAGGGTAGGGCTAAATGAGATAGGGGCTTGACTGTTAGGGATATCACTGAGATATTTAAGTGGATGTTCTTAGTTAATATACCTGTGAGACTATGGTAAGAATAGTCCCTAGTCTAAAGAGGACCACCACCTATAGTCATTCTTGGCTCTCAGATGATGTCTATATGGTGGTAGATCAGGTATCCTTAGGAGGAGTGTCTACCAGAAATGGACAAAACCCTTTTTCCTGCATGTTCATGAACTCCTGTTTTCAAATGCTATATCACATTCTACATGGAACTCAACTGACGGTTACCCAGAAACCACCACTGGCATCATTAATGAATGAATTCTACACTGCCTATTGATTTGCCTTCAAATGCCGTTGAATAATACAAGTCAGACCCGGTATAACAGAACTGTGAAACTGAGAGAAATTTTACAGATATTAAGTCACTTGCTCACAGTGACCTCACCACTTAAATACGTAATTGGAACCAGAAACCAGGTGATTCAATCCTTGCCCAGCAGTTATTGCACAGCACATTGACTGTGATGGCAGAGTTTCAAAAAGATTGGACCACGTGCTTCTATCAAATCATTCCTTTTCTTAAGCACCATTATGACCAAAAGTTCCCAAACTCAACCTTGTAGAGAAATTCAGCAGTGCCTTCCCTGTGAAGGGCCCATATTTGTACAAGTGCTAGCTGCTGGAGTCTGGCAGAAGCCCAACCCTCTATCATCCAGTCACTCTTCAAGATGCCTCTTTAGATTGACATTTTACTGACATTAATGTGTTGCTGCTGCTCTGCATCAAGCATGTTAATTACTTGAGACCTGGGTTTTGAATTTGTGCCCTAAAGTGGTTTTAGCTGAAGAGTTGTTTTGTTTCATTTTTAAATCAGTCACATAAGAGAGAGAGAGAGAGAGAGAGAGAGAGAGAAATTATTAAATGGAAAACTCACAAATTAAAAAATGGCAACCATACAAAAAGCAAGTTTCATAATTATCCAAAATAGAAATAGAATGATACAGTTCTTTGTGCTATTCTATTGGAAATTTCTACCCCTCTTGGATATTCCATCCCAAATTTAGAAGCCTCTGAGATCATTCTGCCCTAATCCTCTTTGCTGGGAACCTAAGAAGCCTTATAACATACAAAATAATTACGATTTTTGAAATTATAAATCTCATTTCAAACTTATTTTTTTAGCTTTTTATAAAAACCCTGTCATAAGTTTTCTCCCAAAAGAATGCATAGTATAGAATAATGAGAACTAGAAGCTCTGAGTTGCTAAATTAAAACGTTTAAATTGCTGATGATAACATGATCTTATTTTAGAGTGTAGAGTTTCCATTTATCAAAATGACTTCAGAGATAGTTTTATTTTCTCTCATTTGAAAAATCCTTCTTGCAAGTACTAATAAAAGATGTTTAAATAACATTTTAACTATCTCTTTAAGATTTATTTCCCCCCAAATGTAACCATATCTCAAGAAATGACAACTGTCCTATCCCATCATCTCAAAGAAGTTATGCTATCACTTTTGTAGATTTATATAGTTAACCACTGTACCTCTATAGCTCTGTTTCAAGGCCAACTTAATACAAGCATGTAGGCATACATTTACACACTTGCACACACACAAATACTGGATTTTTCTTAACACCTGTCAACTGTCAATAGTTCTTACCAGTGTATAAATATTTCAAATAAGTCTAGCCACACTTACTTGTACCTGGTTTCCAATAATTTTTCATCTCCTAAGACATGCCATAGAACTGAGATGACAAATACTGTGGTGCATTTTAAGAGTTATTCTCACAGAAATAAGCAAAAAAAGAAAAAATCTACAAGGCAAGTAAAATTCTACAAACTTTTATGCAAATCAGTCAAATGCCATTCAAGTAGCTCTATTTTGCTCTTCCACTTCTGTTCTCACATCACCACCTCCAAACTAAGTTACAACAAATTCTAATAAATTTGACCATTATTATGACTATTATTAATTTGATAGTGATTAATATTTAGTAATTACTTTGTTTCCTGTTCAGTTAACATTAAGAGCTCTTTTTTTTTTATACTAAGAGCTTTTAATGCATTATTTAATTTTCATACCATCCCTCTGAGGTAGGTACTATTATCACCCACTATTTAATAGATGAGAAATCAGTGACAGAGGAGGAAGAAGAACTAGAGTCTGTGTCTGATCCCTTAATCACTAGGCTGCCTCTAAGGAAAACCACTGAGAGTACTGGAGAGCAAGAGAATACAACAAAGCATTTGCATTGGCTACTTAAGAAGTACTGGGGTTAAATGTGGGGCAAAGTGGGAACAGTAAAAAGTGATATGTCTGTAATACAGGTTTGGTGGAAAGGCTACAATTTCACTTTCACTTCCCAAGCATAATACCACTCATATCTCTGGGTTTGGGCCTATATTCAGGCAACCGTCCTGAAAACCAAATTTGCTGGAGAAATGTCTCCTGCTGTTGAAGAGTTCCATCTTTTCTTCCCTTCATGCATGCACATACACACCTCCATTTTTCACAGCTTGAGCTAGTTTTGTAGAGGGGAAATGATGAAACCCCAGGTAGAGGAGAGACAGTAGTCATACAATTGTCTTTCTCCCACTCCCTCTTTCCCATAAATATATAGTTCTATAAGTCTCAATTCAATATTATTCTAGAGAGTGAAACAATTTCTTCTGTCATCTGCTTTAGATTTACCAAATGCCATCTTTTGTTCTAGAAATGTTTTCACATCTGTTGCTAAAGCTCCAAGTTTATATATTTCATGTATCCTTATGCTGTCAGTGTAGCAACAAACACCATCACTTTGATTGCTGCTGATAGCAGTTTTAAAAGGAAGGAGGGGATATTATACATGAAACTACTCAGTATGGTTGTCAACAGTAGTTGAAAATAGTTCTAAATACTAGAAATGTCTCATCATGAATTCCCCCACCTAGTCTTTTCAGGCTTTGGCTTTTTGGAACAAATGCTAAAGAAAGATTCTTAAATGTAGGGGAAAGGAGGGTTGTTATTAGGAATAGAAAAGGTGGAGGACTTGCCAATGGGCAGCAGGGGAAGAGACATTAGTGTATCCTAATCAGCTGTAAGCTGCACTACTCATCAAATTTAAAAATACACACACATCCAGGCTCTGATTCCATTGGAAGCAGGGGCCAAATCTCTTCGGGAGGAGAGGATCATGACTTCTGGAATAATGGGGAAGAAAGTAAAGGCAAGCAGAGGGAAGGGGAGAGTCTTATACACAAGAACAGAGAAAAGATAAAAGGAAGGAAGAGAAGGTGCAAGTACAATAGCTGTTAGAAATGAGTTGGGCCCAAAATGTGGGTCCACTTCCCAGGACACGGAGAGCAAAAGCATGGCCAGAGACTTCCAAAAGTTCCCAGTAGAGAGCAATTTCAATTTCCACAGCAAAGGAATCATGGAGACAAAAGTGCACTCATCTCTGTAGACTGAAACTATGTATTTCCAAATAAAATAATCACAATACCTTTTAAGGTGCCCTTTAAAAATTAATTTGACTCTTTTCCATGAGATAAACCAAGGAATCCATGTGTCAATATGCTGAAAAAATGACAAAATGGATGTCAAGTAACCTTCATTTTGCAACAAAACCTTCTGTGCTTCTGACATCTAGTTAGTCCAGTTGATAGCATGTATGAAACTCAGAAATTATGCAGCCAAAGAACAGAATACTAATTCCTGACAGCATGTGGAAAGGAACAGATGAGAACAAAACACCACAAAAGTTTATAAATTGACCAAATAAGACTGCATATGTTCCCATCTTCTATGATAACAGAAATTTATTGACTGACAATTTACATTTGGTTTGCTCCCTTATTCTGCAAATCACAAAAATGGGTTGCTGTGGCAACTGCTATTTAGCTTGCTGGGAGGAAAATAACAATAACAACAACCCTCAAAGTACCTTCTAAGACACAAATACAGCATGTATTTTTATTGTTCCTCCCGCCCCAAGAGAACAAATCTCATGACAGAAACTATTTTTTCATAGTTTTAAAACTGGGCTTGCTTTCTGTCATTTGCATTTTTTAAATTATGTATACTACCAATTTATGCAAATGGGAAAGAAAAAAATCCACAGAAATATAAAAGAGATGGATACAGATTGCCTGAGTCACATGAATGTGATTGGGCCATTGTCTTTTATAGCATCCCCACTTTTATCATCGACAGCTCTTTTAACCAATTTAACTCCGTTGATGTATCAAATCTATGCATGATACTCCCAGGAATACACTGAGAGCTCAATGCTTAAAGCATGAGCAAGAGCAGTCTCATTTTTCTGGACCAAAACCAAAAGCAAGGTGCAAATAGGAGATCATTAATTTTCTGGGAAGCATATTCTTAACCTCACAATAATGCACATCAGAGTCTGTTCACAAGGAGACTGTGCAGGACCCTAGAACACATCATCTTACCAACATCTGCGCACAGTGGAGAAAGCAAATAAACATCTCTACTCTGAATAAAATGGCAAGAAGAATACTCATCCTTTATCTACTTACTTCTCCAATGGGACGTAAAAGAATGGACACAAATTAGTAGATCCTTTAAGGCCTTGAAAATAAAAACTCGAGTTATTGTTGTCCTTATTCAGTGGCAAGTTTGAAAATTTTTTAAACTCTCCTGATGCTGTTCTGACTGGGAAGGTCAACTTTTCTTCAAAGAGCTCAATTACCAGCCCTTGAAACAACACAAGTCTCTTCTTTCTGGAAGTTCACTGATTCTGAGAAAGCTCTTTTAGAAAAATGGCCTACTTAAAAAGCAAAGAAATAAAACAAAGCAGATATGTCCTCTTCCACCACCACTACTGCCATATGAAAACCCTCTCTAGGGTTTCTCACCACCCAAGGCTTGAGTTAAGGGCTGACTATTTTGAGGCAGGGACTCAAAGAGGGTAAGGATTGGTGAGGTATGCCAGCTTAGAGATAATAGGAATTTATAATATAAATAACAAGATAACAGGAACTAAAGTCTCAGTGTGTGAAAACACTATGTATCCAAGATGCAGATAAAAGTGTTGCTTACAGATCTTGGAGGCAAAAGTTCCTGACTGTATATATTAGTCTTCTGTTGCTCCAGTTAATCACACGAAAGATTAAATGGAGTGAACACACAGATTCTTTTTTCACTTTTCCTTTGGCAACAATAGAGAACAATCATTTTAAAAATAATTGGAGAAATCTGTGTTTTGTTCATAAGAGAAAAGGAAAACATTCAATCAACAGTACCACATAGAATCATTTGCTTAATAGCATTTCTAATATGTTATGCATTTATTCAATCTACCTCTTACTACATTAAAATGCAAAAACAATTACTCTGGATGTAAATCCTAGAAAAACAATCAAAGTTTCTATTAAATCAGAGAAGAGACAGTTAAGCTGCAATGTGATTTGCAGAAGCTCATGAATAGACAATACTCAGAGTTTCTCACTAGAAAGTGAAAGCATGGTACAGACCCAGATTCCTTCCCATTTTCCCTTCCCTCTTCTCTCCCTCTTTTTTCCTTCTCTCCTTCTCTTCCTTCCTTTCTTCTTGGACTCAGACTAAGGAGAGTCTTTCTTTAAAGCCTAAAAATTCAAATTATGTAGGCATGTAAAATCATCTTATGTTATAATACCAGCCTTAGCAGATAGAAACTTCCTTTCACATTCCATTATAAATAGTTTACATTCAACTGAACAGTCACAGGGGAATATGGGCAGCTTCAACCTTCTAGGTCTATTGTTACACACAAAAAAATTCTTGGTTTGTTCTTTGTATACTTATATTAAAGCCATTTCTGTTCATTAAAAACTCAAAATAAGCATGTTAAAGAAAAGGCAACTGAACATGAAGCAAAGAATAAAAAGAATCTGCATGTATAACAAGCATTGTGCATTTTACTTTGTCTGAAAGGAATTTTTTTTTTTTTAATTTATTTATTTTATTTTTGGCTGCATTGGGTCTTCGTTGCTGCGCGTGGGCTTTCCCTAGTTTCGGCGAGCAGGGGCCACACTTCGTTGCGGTCCCCGCGGGCTTCTCATTGCGGTGGCCTCTCTTGGTGTGGAGCACGGGCTCTAGGCGCACGGGCTTCAGTAGTTGTGGCACGCGGGCTCAGTAGTTGTGGCGCACGGGCCCAGTTGCACCGCAGCATGTGGGATCTTCCCGGGCCAGGGATTGAACCCGTGTCCCCTGCATTGGCAGGCGGCCTCTCAACCACTGTGCCACAAGGGAAGCCCTGAAAGGAATTTTTTAAATCCACATGCTTTAATTGGGGCGCTTCTGGAGTAATAATCTCAAATATGAGATTCAATAAATGTGTTCATGCTCTGATTAAATGTCAAAGCCATAGATTTGTTATTTCAGATATAGTGAGCAATAATTTTGTTGGATAATAATGAACTCCCAAAGATTTATTTGTAACACTAGCTGTCCATTTCAAAGCTCTGAGTTGTACTGTAGAGTACTTCCACTTCTGCTGATAATAGTACAGAATCTGGTATACAGAGCTGACATTTAAGTAAATTTTACTCATTTTTACATGTGCTGCATGGATTCTAAGTACTTCTGCCAAAACTTGGTACCAACAATCTTTGCACATCTTGACTAACAGCAGATATTGTTTTGGTTTGCATCAACTTTTTTCCTTAACAGGGTATATATGAATTTCTTTACAACAAGGGTGTTTTTATGCCCCAGAGTATTTAGGGAAACACACTATTTTCTGTAAGTATCATTTTTCAGCACAGATTCTTTACTCCAATCTAGGCTTCCCTAAAGATGCAAACTTCACAGATTGTTGATGTAATGACCACTTCCCATTTGATCACTATCAGCTGGCCATGAGCAAGGCCCGCCAGCCACTCCAAACCAGTTTTCTAGAGAACTTTTCTCAACACTTACATTCAATTATCTTAATGTTTATTATTCTTTTTTTATTGTTGTTATAGCATTTTAATTTTTTTTAAGTCTGTGACAAGTCTAGATATTAAGAACATACTATGACCAAATTTACATGGTTTTCTCCATTCTCCAAGTAGAAATGCCACAAAATTTAAGAAATTAATCCATATCCCTTACACCCTCATTACACTATACTACTACTACAAACATAATCTATAAAAATCAAATGAAAAAAACCTATCTCACTTTCACAAAACATTATCTTCATTAGTTCTCTCCAGAAATATTTATTCAAGATACTATTATAAGGGTTAAAATTGGATTAGAGGTATTCTCATGATTAGATTTAAGCAATCTGTATTTAACTATACTTTTATACATGTTACTATTTATAAGTGGCTTTTGCTACAGTTTCCTTAGTCGCTCAAATTATAAACACATACATATTTATTTCTCAGTTTGCCAAGTTTATGTTATTCAATATTCCACTCATAGAAGCTATTGTCAGGAACTCAGCATTCATCAGCAAAACCGAGGTCACAAATGAGTGTCTTACACATTAAATATTTCTTATAATGCTATTTTGGGAATTTACAATTAAAGTCAACTGATATTCATTCATTCATTCAATACTTTCTTAACTAGCTAGGCACTATTCTAGCTAGACATTGGAGACATAGCCATGAACAAAACAGGAACTCTTTAATAAAGCTAACTTTCTAGTTGGAGGTGGTGGGAAACAGGCAATAAACAAAAAGTAAATAAATAAATAGGTTCTAGTGGTCTTGAATGCTATATAAGGAAAACAAAACAGGGACTCGAAGCAGTACTTTTGGTAAGGTAGTCTATAAACATCACCAAATAGGAAAATTAAAAGCCAAATTAGGGCTTCCCTGGTGGCGCAGTGGTTGAGAATCTGCCTGCCAATACAGGGGACATGGGTTCGAGCCCTGGTCTGGGAAGATCCCACATGCCACGGAGCAGCTGGGCCCGTGAGCCACAATTACTGAGCCTGCGCGTCTGGAGCCTGTGCTCCGCAACAAGAGAGACCGTGATAGTGAGAGGCCCGCGCACCGCGATGAAGAGTGGCCCCCGCTTGCCACAACTAGAGAAAGCCCTCGGACAGAAACGAAGACCCAACACAGCCATAAATAAATAAATAAATAAAATTAAAAAAAAAAAAAAAAAAAGCCAAATTAAAGAACAAATGTCTAAAATGCCTAAAATAATTTCAGTACAATGTAACATGTTCATTGCCAACTATGTGATGAACCATTAACTTTTCCTTCATAAGTTTTAAAAAGAACTATCATCTAATTTTATCTTACAAAAAAAGGAATATTCAGCCTTGTGTATGCTGATGAAGTAAATAAGACATTGGTGTAGACCTGGAAGTACTTTATTGACAACTAATAAAGGGGCTAATCAAGCACCTATGCATCTATAACACAAAGCTTTATGCAGTACAGCCTAACAGAAAGATGACCGATAATGGAATAGGGAATCTGGGATCAAGCTGGGGAGCCATCACTTACCAGCCCTTAGACTTTGACCAACTCGTTAAATTTTTCTGAGCCTCACTTCATCACTGTTAAGCAGGTATAACAGCACAAGCTGACAGGATTATTCTGGGATATATATGAAAAATGAATTTAGCTTTTTTTTTTTTTTTGCAATGTAGCATATTATGACTGCTATTACTTTCATTGTTTCATTATTTGTTGCTATTGTTATATGATAGCAAAAAATTCATGGAAATGACAAAGACCTTTAAGAAATGTTAGGATCAGGACTACAGTAAAATATGAAAGTAAAGCATCAAAGACCTTATCTGTCCATGGATATTGGAATTAAGTCTACATTAGAGAAAATTATATTCTTTAATCTATGTTTCTCCATATAATTGCTGGGGATCAGTCATTAAAGAAACTCACAAAACTAGAATTTTCAACTCCGTATCTTTCATCATTCTGACACAGTTTAATTATTCTTCTCATACATTGAGGATAGCTTTCATTCACTGAAACAAAACTATACCTTCCAAGAAAACCTACACAACACCAGGAGTAATGACAAAGATATATCTTACTAACCAGGGTCATGTATTATAATTTTAAAACACCATGAAAAAAAAATTAGGCTACTTGAAATTTAGATCTTAAACTCCAACTCCCTAGTGGTTTAATCTAAACTTTACTACATGGCTATCTTTGAAGAAGACATCTAAAATGTAAATATGATATGAAAAATACAAGTATTAAGTACAAAAATTCTTAAGCTTCAAAGAAAGTTTCTTCATAATATGAAATTAATGTTGAATAATTCTTGACTGAACAATGTGAAATATTCCTGCAATACATATTAATGGTAATCAACTTTACTTCACAAAATAATTTTGTTTGGGCACACGGGAATAGTAAATTTTGGTGACTGTCCCAGATCAAATTTAAAGGATTCTAGATTTTGAATCACGCAACTGTGGGAAGGGAAAGTTTCTTCTCCTAACTCAAATTCAGTAATCAAAAATAAAAACATATTAAATCTGACCCTGTGAAGCTGTTATAACATAATGTAAAACTATTTGCTTCTCTTAGCTTAAAATGATATTTTTAAATGTATTCCTAAATTTTCTGTAGTTTATCACTAAGAAATTCTTCCAAACAGGTGATTTGTCACCTAGTTTTTCACCTAATCCATATATTAGATGAATACCAGGCTTTTAAGTGTAAAGTGGATGCAAATTTACAACCTTGTTTTCAAAGAATCCTTTCTCCCAATTAAGATTTAGAATCCTTTCCATGACTGGTCCCCTAGCCAAAGTGGAACCTCAAAAAAAAAAAAAAAAAAAAAAAGCTTAAGTTGGCATATTGCCCAAGCTCCTCATGAGGTAGCTGTTGTAAAAGAAGTAATGTTAGCAAGGGCCTCTACCGCCTATTAACACAAAATTAAAATTTGTAGGCATCACAAATTGTACTGCTTTCCCTTTCAAAGAAATGGCCATTTTGTCTTTTTTACTTCCTCCTTAAACTTTGATCGTTTCTACTCAACACTTAAAGGCAATACATGCTGCTTTTTTTATGTCACTGTTTTTGGGCATCTCATATCCCCCAAATGTTCATTACCAAAATGTAGCCTAATCCTTAAATGGTATAGTGGTTGAATATTACTGGAAACTTATTAAAGTAGAATTCATCATAAAGCCCATTATGAGCGGGTAGAATATGAATCAAATTGTGTCCCCTCTGTCAAAAATAATATTAAATGAATTCAAGGAGGTTTTAGGCAACGAAATTTCGCAAGTTGTTTACTTAAGGTAGTCCCACAAAATTAACTCCAAGTAAAGAGCAACTGGGAGGCTACTGGAAAGTTAAGTGGCTATTAAGTTAAGTAACAGGAAGAAGGAAACTCAAAGCTTTAAGTTGCGTGTAGTACCTTTTACTTCCACACATGAGATAAATAATAAAGCTTCACTGACTTAGGGTGCGTCAAGAACTAACTCTGTCTGCCCCTTCAGACTTCCTCCAAGTACCACCAGATCATCTCACAATGATCATTTGTCAAAACAAGTGTTAAAGAGCACACGACGTGTCCAGTAGCGAGCTTCTTCTTACTGAGAGATGCACAAACATGCACACAGGCGTGAAGACTCCCCCTATACCTTGTTTAGATGATTACTTTTGAAACTCAAAACCGTAATTTGGAAAGGTTTTCTCAAGCTTTCAAATGAGTTTTTATTATTGTTCTATTTTAAAATCTTTCTTGTAGCCCCTGGACTCAAAGATAGCACTTGTCTTAAGCAGTGTGACAAGAGTATAAGGGGGGAAATCACGGAGCATGAGGGAAATCCGACACGCTTTTCAAATGAAAATATACAAGCAATTCCACGCTCATTATAAGAAACTAATAATACAGACCCTATCTGTATTATCAGCTCCCTCAGTTACAGTAACAGAAAAGCATCATCCATCACTGAACTCACTGGCAGACAAGTGCTGACCCATGGCACACCTGAAATGTGATGCTGATTCATCCCCTTGTTCACTGCATTTGAAGAAATTATTTGACCATAGGAGCTCATTTTATTTCAATTCCTTTCAAAATGTGTTTTATTTTCACAATTCTTAGTAAAAATATAAAACTCTGGTATTCATGCTGTTTTGTTTAATAGCAATGAAAACCAATTTTTTTATTATATGCAGAACAGAAGCTGAACTACCCAGAGACCCTGCACTCTGAGTTCCTGTCAGAGGAACATTCCTTTCTAAAATGTAACTTTCAGTTTTCTGTAATAATAGTGCAACTAAAATATTCTTCACTCTCTATCTACAGTACATCATTGGACTCTTGTTCAGAGGCATCCTTATCTTCTTTACAAAACAAAGACTTTCTGCTCTGCCAAACTGAGCTAATGAAAGAACACAAACATGATGAAAATCTTTTTCCTGTCATCCTTTTATGGCATGTCTCTGCTTCAAAAACCAACCCTCCTGAGATCAGGATGAAAGCATTTACTTGTACTTGTGACAATCAATATAAAACACACTTTTTTTCGCTTCTTTTTTTTTTGGTGGCGGTGGTATATATGCCTATCATGTCCTCCCATGTATAAGATGCCAAGGAGAGCAGTGTTTGTGATGAGAAAGCACTGGGCAGCATACGTGTACCTGGTCAAACTCAGGCTGGAATCACTCTATATTTCTTTTAACTACACCAGGGAGACGGACAGTCTTCAGATGACTCAAAGAATGGAGACTTCAAAGACAGGTTAGGGCATTTGGCTGCCTTATAATGAAGCAGAAAATATTTAAAAATTGTTTGAATTGTCTGGAAAATTACCCCAAATGTTTTCATCTGAAATGGAGGGCAACTGAAAGTAGGTCTACATTGAGACATGCATTTCCAAGCCATCATACTGCAAGGCACCATATAAGTATTTCTCCTGTCACACAATCAGGGGGATTTGCTAGAGAGACTGTCTCTAAATGCAGCTGGAAATGCCTCTTAAGACAGAAGGATGGCATCATTTACAAATCGTCCCACTGCACTACCCAAATAAACTGGAACTAGACAATAAGAACAGGCTTTCAGAAAACAGAAGTATCAAGGGAAAAAGGAAAGTTTATTTAGGAAGACTTGTCCTCTTTATCCATGTGAAAGTTTTCAAATACAAATCTATGTCTAACTAAGTCAATTACCCAAAACTCTACCGATAGGAATAAAAGTTGGAACAAAATGGGAAACCTTAGTACATAAGTTTAGTCAATCACATTGGGGATTTTCTGAACTAATGGATCTTACACATGTGCATGTACATGAACATTTTGCAAAGAGAATAATTATTTTTTTACACATATATAAATTGTTCCTGATATACGAGTAAAAAAAAAATCTCCAAATTTCCTATGAATTGTACAAGTCCTAAGAATCCTTTTATAGACTACTTCTGATCCTAGTAAAATTCCCACCCTGTCTATATGCCACAGTTTGACACACATGTAAAACATGTGAATAAACATCATGAAAATCTGAAAATATCATGAAATATCTATGTAAATTCTGTCACTATCTGTCAGTAATATATTATATTTGCTCAGGAAATATATTTAAACAGTTTTGAACTTATTTAAGATTATTACAAAAATTATTTAATTATAGGGCATGGAGGGACCTCTCATTTTAGAAATCAAGTCACTAAAGGTCATGAGGTTTTCTCCTAGTTTTTGGATCTGCATGCTTTCACAATACCCTGCTGCTAAATTACTATTAATCACCCAAATCGAGATCTATAATTTAATTATAACCCGAAGCAAATTTTCCATTATTCTGTTTTCTAATTTGGAAAATAAGATAATTATACTTCAACCTAAGATGAGTGAATGTTAAGGATAATGCATAAATGAGTGCTTTTCCCCACAGACACCTACACTTGGGACTATACAAATGCTAAATAACAAGAGAATGATACAAAGGAAGTTAAAAAGCAAATCAGGCAATCAAATTCCATTGGCTCTCACACAATATTGAATGAAGTACTGTTATGCTATGTTATAAATTAGAGCTCCCCAATACATGGAATGATTCTCACAGAAGAAATACAAGCATAAATAAACAGAACAAGTTCCGGCTTAGAAATATCATTTGTTTTGCTAATTACATACAAAAATCAACTTCACAAATAATGCTATTAATGAAGTGCTCAGTTGAACAAAAACTGTAATTAAAAATAAATACAAATCAGAATTTTTTTCATGATAAGAAATGACAGTATCACGACAACCTTTTTTTTTTAATTTTAGAATTTTATTTATTTTTTTTATACAGCAGGTTCTTATTAGTCATCCATTTTATACACATCAGTGTATACATGTCAATCCCAATCGCCCAATTCATCCCACCACCACCCCCACCCCCCTACCGCTTTCCCCCCTTGGTGTCCGTACGTTTGTTCTCTACATCTGTGTCTCTATTTCTGCCCTGCAAACTGGTTCATCTGTACCATTTTTCTAGGTTCCACATATATGTGTTAATATATGATATTTGTTTTTCTCTTTCTGACTTACTTCACTCTGTATGACAGTCTCTAAATCCATCCACGTCTCTACAAATGACCCAATTTTGTTGCTTTTAATGGCTGAGTAATATTCCATTGTATATATGTACCACATCTTCTTTATCCATTCGTCTGTCGATGGGCATTTAGGTTGCTTCCATGACCTGGCTATTGTAAACAGTGCTGCAATGAACATTGGGGTGCATGTGTCTTTTTGAATTATGACAACCAGTTACTTTTAAGTATACAGAAATCACTACACCAATATGAAACACTCCTGAGACTCAGATGGCATTCCCCACTCTCTAAAAGAATATTATAAATGAGGAATTTCTGCACTGCGAATTATCCTTCCTGATCGTAGCTATGCTATAACTAGCTGCCACAAATCTGCTGTTTTGGGGTGCCATGTTTAGCATTATTTTTTAAAGAAAACTATCTTGATCCTTTTTAATTTTATCCCTATGGATCTCCCCACATAGCACAAGCCCCAAATTTTGAAAACAGCAGAAGAAAAAAGATAAAAAATCTAAAGACTACCTCACAATCTGCCCAAAGCATATTTTAAGAATCGGGAGAAAAAAACAATTGTGCTGTTTAAGTTACTCCTGGTTTCTCTAAAAGAAATTCATTGCAAGGCCTACATTTTAATCTAAGGGAGTCAGCTGAGCCTAGTTTCATGAGGGATGAAAATAGTACGTGACTTGTTTAAGATCTGCACTAATATTCTCTGTTCAAATAGAATATCCGGAATATGACAAAGACACAAAATAATATCAAATCTCCTCTCCTTTTTTTTTCTTTTTAGCTACAGCTATTCCTATCATAATGACAAAAGAGCATGCTATCCAGTTTGAGAATCTCAAAATATCTGATTTGAGACTCTCAAAATATCAGAATCTAAGGAAATCATCCTCAAAAATGGTATCCACTAAATATATGGGTATTCATAACATACATTTTAGTGCATAAATTCTGTACAATAACAAAAATAATTTTGCTCTAAAAAAGAGATTTCTTTATAATGGTAACTCTGTAAAAAATCTTTATGGGATTTCCCAGAACATTAACAATCAATCTGGAAATAATAGTGAAAATTTTGTCCAAACCCCACGTTTTGTGGGAAACTAAGACTCAGAGAGCAATATGATTTAACTGAGTCACACAGCAAAACTAGGCCTAGAAAAAAGGTTTTCTTATTCTACTTCCCCTTCTGCAACACTCAACTGCCTTCTAAATTTCATCTGAGTAAAACTTTTCTATCAGAGAAGGAGAAACAAACAACAACAAAAGCCAGTGTACTCATCCAGTTATAGGAAATACATTTCTGAATAGTTACTAAGATGAGTGGTACTATGTTAATAAACATTTGAGAGGAAGTAGAGCTTAGTGGTAGTGAAAGATAAACTGAGGAATATTAAGATTTTAAGAGTTTGAGCAAAAATCAGTTCGAATAGGGTAGAGCCAAACTGGAAGTGGTTAGGAGGTTCCATTGGCAGGAGCTCAGAGAGAGGCTTTGAGAGAGAAAATGTGGAAGCAAAAAAAGGGAGTTATTGATTGGCTATAGCTTAAAGCCTAGTAAGCTATTTGCCTGCTTGTCCTTAGCATTTTGATTTTGTAACCTTGAGGCATTTACAGGCTTAGATTTTGGTTTGCTTACATAGGTCACCATAGAATTAGAGTCCTATCAGTTAATGGCCTCCTTGTTTAATTAATTTAACAGTGGTTCAGAGGCAAAATAAAGGGATTTGAATCTGAGGGGGTGTAAACTGGCAAGTCATTTAACCTCTTTGGCCTCATGTGAAAATTAAGGACGATATTAGCGTCTACAAAAAGAGATGACATAAGGAGTACCTGTGAGACTTTACATGAGGCATGAGACCAGTGGTACATGGGACATGCTTGCCATTGATGTATTGTTACTAACTGCTTCTACCATACCCACCCTCCTCCAGAGCACTTCCTTCTTCCTTGCCCCATCCCTTACTCGGCAAATACTCACCATGGAAGCTGAGTGCTATCATAACACACTTAGGGATTTTTCACTTGAAAGGAGAAAGACCAATTAGGATTCAGTCAAGGTCAAGGGAAAGAGACCTCACTGTGGCAGGTCTATAGACTGAGATGACAGTGGGGGAATTTGTGTGAGAAAGAATGCCTAAAGTCTCTCCAAATTTTCAACACCGTTTTAGAATGAACCACTTTGTATGAGTCATTTCACTCTGAGGGCCTCCTTTAACTCATTTCTAAGAGAGGATGGGAATAAATGGATGGTTCAGGAAACTGGGGTCTTTGGAGCCTCTTCAGGATCAGATGCTATGGGCAGAAAGGCTAAGCTGGGTACCATCTAAATCTTTCCAGAAACCACACTCTCCTCCGCCATCCCACGTCCCATGCTAACCGGAATAGATCTTCCTTCCTATGTTTGACTTATTCTGAATCTAGGTGAGACTTTATCTGAACAAAGGTTTTCACAACTGAGATGAGGTTGAGAATCAGCAGATCTGTATGCTCATTTCCAGCTAAAAAATTTTATGACATCAAAAATATGCTAATTTTATATGATACTAAATTTACTCAGGTGGCTGGAACTTGATATTATTAAAAATCCATATCTTTCAAATTAGCAAAAATATCATATTGAATATATTGTTCATATGTCAATATTAATAGTTACTGGCAACTCATTTTTGCCTCAGTTATTACATCAAGGGACCTAATCCAGGCAATTTACTTACCCAGTGTAGTGTGCCTCAATATGATGACTAAAGTAACTCTCTTCCTCATTTACTACTAGCTAGATGTAAACGTAAAATGAAATAGGAATAATGGCAGGTAATTAATCTGATAGCATTTAAAAGCCCCATAATGACTAAAATTCAGTGATCCTAATGTGTCTATGACATAGGATTACAGCACTAAATATAAATTAGTGATCAATTAAATACAAAGATTAAAACTGAATACCCACAGCTATTTTTTGGACATCTTTTAAAATATGTTTCATGTTCAGAGTAGTGTCAGTTTAGAATATGAAGAAACCTTAACGATCATATAACCAATTTCTAAATTTTAATGATCAATAACTTGAGGCAGAGGAAAGTAAGATGTCCTGTCCACAATCACACAATCGCCTAGTAAACCTGATCAATATTTCATAATGCAAAGCAAATTTTCTTCCCCTATATCAATTTTTTATTAACAGATAAATATTTTAAGATAGCATCCAGTAAACTAATCTAGTCAGCATTATCCACTCCCTGAAAGTTGACATAGATATTTAAATAGTTAATAAATTCTGAAAAACTGGAAAATAAATATTTCTCAAGGAAAAAAGAATAGCCTTTTATAGGGATGCATTTAGAATAACGTAACAATACCTTTGGGATACGGAACCTTCAATTAGAATTGAAGAAAGAGTGAGTCTTACAACAAAGGAATATAAAGTCAGATAACGGGAGAACAGAATTTAAGTACTTTATACAAATGAACTTAGCTAGCAATTTGCTATAGAAGAAAAGGAAAAACTGGGCTTTAATGTAGCCATAGCAACCTCCTATCTTGAACAATTTTTGATCTTAAGCATCCAAATGTTTCTCTTCTTCAGACTCTGTAGTCTTTATAATACGCATAATGAGGTACGGGGAAGAAGCCACACTTTGTTCTTAAGCTTTAGGATTGTAAAAATTCACCTGAAAGGTACTGGATTTTACATTTTCTTACCCATGTGTTTCCCCACTACTTCAGTTTATTTTTTATAAGGATCATAAAAGAACACAGAACATTCAGGTTACTTCCGTTGGATGGATAGAACTAAGCCTCTTCCTTTGTGCATCCGTAGAGTAGTACACATACTACTATTACAACAAGTCAACTCTACTGTGCATCACCTCTGCTATTTTCTCCTTCAGTAACTCAGAACTTGGTGAGCAGATAGTTCAGTTCATCTTATTTACTGTTGACTTTGCAGTAGCTACAACAGTGCCTGCCAAAAAGGAGGTGTCTGGTCAATGTTTCATAAATGTAGAAAAACAGAATAAGCTAAAGAATTAAGATCTTTTTACCAAGAAAAAAGTAGCTTTTGCTCTCATAAGTTGCATATATAATTATATCTAGAAATAATTTCTATTCTTATTTTAAAGAATTCTAAAGTTACGAGTGTCCACAGGTATTAAAAAATATCATAAGATATGAGAATTCTTAAAATTGTTTTCTTTTAATGGCCTAAACTAGGAGGTTTCATGCTGCTGGTCAGAGTCTTATTATACATATATTACTTGTTTAATTTAAAACACAGAAAACACTAGATCTTTGACGCTCCCTTAGGCAAAATCTATGTGGGGAAGCCAACAAAAAAATTAAAGACCCCATGAGAAAAATTCAGAAAGCACAGAAGGACATATGTATTAGGAAAATTCCACATCTTAAAATGCTTTCTAAATTTTAAAAAAAAAAGGTCTACAAATTTACCACCCACACCCCCAGAACAAGGGCCTTAAGTTCACTGTCAATTATTCTGTCAAAGAAAAATCATTTTTAATCTTTCAGTTCTTAAAAATCTTATAAAATGTAAAGATTAGAAATGCAAGCACAGTGACTGATGCAGTAGGCCCTCAGCAAATATTTATTGACAGATCAAATGGAAGAATAAATGAAAAAGCAGATAGATGATAAGCTCTATATAAGGGTTGATTTTGGACTGTAGGAGTCATTCATTCAAGTTATTTAAAAGAGCCCTTATATAATACATTTCATTAAGATGTCAGTTTTCATTCCTGGTGACATTTCCTTAACATTGTCTTTTGAACTTCTATAATATTCAATTATAACTTATTTTGCTTTAATATACAATTCTGTTGCCTTTCAAACTAAAAGAAGGGGGACTTCCCTGGTGGTGCAGTGGTTAAGAATCCGCCTGTCAAGGCAGGGGACACGGGTTCGAGCCCTGGTCTGGGAAGATCCCACATGCCATGGAGCAACTAAGCCCATGCGCCACAGCTACTGAGCCTGTGCTCTACAGTCCACGAGCCACAGCTACTGAGCCCTCGTGCCACAGCTACTGAAGCCCACGTGCCTAGAGCCCGTGCTCTGCAACAAGAGAAGCCATTGCAATGAGAAGCCTGCGCGCCATAACAAAGAGTAGCCCCACTCAAGGCAACTAGAGAAAGCCCACACATGGCAACGAAGACCCAATGCAGCCAAAAATAAATAAAATTAAAAAAAAAAAAACACTAAAAGAACATACAAAAAATAACCTTATAAAATAGTTTTAGATGAAAAAACAACTGAAAAGAACAACAGTTAATTATGAGTTGGTCCTTAGCTCCTACATATGACTACATATATGAATGTGTACCCTAACAACAAGAAATCATTTAATGAAAATTCATCCACTATTAAGATTTACTTGCATATGGCTTAATTTATTTTAAAGAAGAGAAGCAAAATATTTTATCTACAAGTTATCTACTTTACATCCATCCATCCACCCATCCATCCATAATATAATATTTATTTGAAGACTTATTACGTCCCAGTCCCAATGCTAGGCTCCAGATCATCTATCCAGGCAACAGCCCTAAAACCTTCAAAACCTAAGTTGAAATATTGACTTTTTGAAGTATAATTTTCCTACTCTTTAGAAGAAAAAATAATCCCAGCAAATTGATGGAGTATGGGAAATTATGTAAGTATACCAATAATTACATAATACAAATTTTCTAAGTTTGAAAACATTTTTTCAGAGAGTTTTTTTTTTTTTTCATTATATTCAGAAAGGAAAAGTAGAAGAGGGAAAGATGAAGGAGGACAGAAGTGAGAGGGTTTAGGGCACACGCATTAATATTCTCAAAAAGTGAAAATGGGATTCAGCTGGTCCATCTATTTTTTAATGACATAATTAGTTTGTTATTTTAAAAAAATTTTACACCAATGCACATAAAAAAACTCCGACAATATCTCCTTCTAAAATCAACATCACCATTATCACTGTTATCTAGCCCAAATCTCAAAATAGCCACCAGGGGAAACGATTTTCTCACTGATAAAGCTAAAGTGTACCTAAAGAACAGCTATGTTTTTAAATTGGTGCTGGTAAAGTGAACCACTTTCTGTTTTGCCAGTGGAAACTTGGCAGTATAACTGTGTTATTTCTATTTTCTTTTTTTTTAAATAAAATTTTATTTATTTATTTATTTATTTTTGGCTGCGTTGGGTCTTCGTTGCTGCACACGGGCTTTCTCTAGTTGAGGCGAGCAGGGGCTACTCTTTGTTGCGGTGCACAGGCTTCTCATTGCAGTGGCTTCTCTTGTTGCTGAGCACGGGCTCCAGGCACGTGGGCTTCAGTAGCTGTGGCTCGTGGTTGGTCACTAGAGCGCTGGCTCAGTAGTTGTGGCGCACGGGCTTAGAGACTCCGCGGCATGTGGGATCTTCCCAAACCAGGGCTCAAACCCGTGTCCCCTGCATTGGCAGGCGGATTCTTAACCACTGCGCCACCAGGGAAGTCCCCTATTTCTACTCTCTAACCACCAAACAATAAGAAAAATATTCTGTAAAAATCTGGAAGCATATCTTTTTCTCTTTATTTTTTTTTCTATGTTGTTTAATTTAAGTTACTTAAGAAGGGAAACAGTCATTTTAATCATTATTCCATATTCTATCATACAATACAAATTATAGAAAGACACAATTGTGAGTTAGCATGTAGCAAACATTTGTTTAATGACCTATATACAGGCTTAGGTACTAATCAACTGATCAAATGTACTAATATAATCAAAAGTAAGCTGAATGCAGTTCCTAATAATAATAATCTCATAATCTAGTAAGAAAATAATAATCTAATAATCTTATACCTAGTAAGGAAATAGTCTAATAATCTACTGTCTAGTAATAATCTACTGTCTAATAATTTTATGGCCAGTAAGGGAAAAAAGAAGGGTAAACAAATGATTATCATGACACAAATGAGAGGTGACCAAGAATGAATCCAGGAAAAGCTTCTCAGCATAGATGTTTGGGGGCTGAGGTCATGCTAAGGGCCATGAGACTCAAGAAGTCCAGTTTCTGGTGACGATATGCTCTTTACTAAAGCAGGTATTCAGGCTATCATTTCTGACGATGATGATAATTAAGAAGTCTAACCAAACTTCCCTGCACCTGATTCTATAATTACAAACAAATTGCAGATTCATAATTTGTATTTCCAAGTAGATTTTTTAAATGGAGCAAAAGCACTGACCAGCAGATTCAAGTATTTGTACTCTCTTGACAGTCATATTTCTCATTGTAATGTATTGGCATTTGGGTTTTGTCCCTTGTGAGTTTGGTTAGTGTGAATCACACCCTAGTCACTATTAGTAGATTGATAAAATTAATTTTCTAAATTTGAAAAGCTGAAGTCAAAGGTAATACCAGCCCTTCCTAAGAAAAGCATCACTACATGACCTTCTGTTAAAATAATTTCATAGCATCTCTACATATGTATGCAATATGGCTTACTAGAAAGAGCTGCAGGCCTAAGGATAAAACCTGGGTTCTAATCCCACCTCATCAATTATTAGCTGTGTGATTTCAGGCAGATAGGTGTCCATACCCTTATAAATAAATAAATAAATAAATAGATAGATAGATAGATAGATAGATAGTGGTTAAAATCCCTCTCCAATCTGTTTCAAGGCCATTATTAACATAAAATAATGAATAACAAAGGGCTTGGAAAACCACAAAGCGCTAAGATGTAAGATATTATTACTGCCTTACTAACCTGCAAATAATCCATGCCAAATAATCCATTAGTGAAAGTATCATAATCATTTTCAAAAACATGAGAAAAAAATCAATATTACAAGAAAGGCAAAATTTACATATCCTCTGTTGTACTTCCCATACTGACAATTTCTTGCTACAGACCTGGAGAAATAAAATTTGAATTTGTTCACCACTTTAAGAACTCTCCTTATTTTCAAAAGCTTGCAGAATAAATATAGTTCAAATAGGGTTGTTTCTGGCATATGGCTATGCCAAAATGATGAAATGAGGTCAGAATAGAGTTTCTAATTAAACATAAATATAAATTTAAGAAAATACAAAAATTTTAAAACAAAAAGTGGTATTATTAGGTTAACATCCCCCTAAAAAGAATGTTTCACCTTGAACATTTCTAATCCTCTAGTTAACATAAAGGAGAATATAGGAGTCTTTTTGCTCTGCCAGAGAAAGGGGATATAACTGGTTATTTGGCAGAAATTATGATTGCTCAGTTCTCAACTGAGTGATTTATGGCAACATGCAGAAATTTATACTTTGTACCTAGGTTTTTTCTTCATTTTGAGAATAAAGAGGCAATAGATTTCTATTTTAAGTTTTATCCAGGTGCCTCTCCTATGTGCTCCCATTTCATCTCTGACACTGGATTGTAACCATCTGTTTACCTGTGTCTCCCCAGAAAGACTGAAAACTTATGAAGGGAAGAGACCATATCTAAATCATCTTTTTATCCTCCAACTATTAACCCAATAACTGGCACATAAAAGGTGTTCATTAAATGTTGACTGGATAAATTGAGGAATAAACTAAGATATAATATTAGATTGACTTTAAAGTCTAGTTCCTTTGTATTACACTCAAATTTAATCTTTGGATTTAAGTAATAAAGGTAACACACATTCTGTGTAACTAATAGATTTACCCAAGTTAAACCAGTTGAATACTGAAATTAGGAAATCAAACAAACCGAATTGCTTAAATTGTATGTAGCAAACATGAATATGTACATTTATTAAGTAATATAATTCATTTATCAGTTCACTGAAAACATTTCTTGAGCATCTACTATGTTCTAATTACCATGCCCAGGAGCTGGCAGGCCTCAGGCTCTCAAGGAAGTGAGTGTCTGGTGGGGCAGAGAACCAACTAAATATTCTGACAGAGGTGTGTGCTGGGGCCACTGAACGACCTCAGAGGGCAGCTAAAGTACACCTGGGGGGAGGGGTTATATGGAAGTCTTCACAGAGAGGTGATGCTTGAACTGAGGGTTGATAAAACAGCAATAATTAATGTAAAACAAAGAAACAGGCAATCCAGGCAGAGAGAAAAGGGTGAGGCACCCACGGTTCTACTGGCAGAGAGAAGGCTGCAGGCAGAAGAACGGCAGAAAATGACAAGAAACACAGAGAAAAAGAGGAGGGACCCCAGATCGTGGAGGGTTAAGGATTTATAAAACATCTTCAGGGAAGAAGCAGTTGTATTAAATTCTTTCCTCAAGGGGCTTAGAGCTTACTTAAAACAGATTAAGAGTAATAGGTGAACAGTATTTAAAAAAGGAATTTTGATCAGCAAATAGGTGAAGTAACAAAACAAAACAAACAAACAAAAAAAGCAAAGACACACTTAATTCAAGATAACTTAGGAGTTATCTGAACTTCATGATCCAGTTTTATCACATCTCTTAAAGGATAAGAGGAGAATTAGGTGTGACTTTGAACTGTAAATATTCCAACAAATCTGAAAACCAAAGAATGTTTTAAATTAAAAAGGAAGTGTTTTATCTCTCTGTAGAGACCATATCTCCAAATACATTGATCTCTGTCACTGAAGTACCTACCTTAGAGTCACTCAACAATGCCATTATGAATGTCAACATTGGGCAGAGATGAAAGAAAAGAACAGTATTCACAGACTGATTATTCAGCAGACCATTACTACTGGTAGGCAAGAAGTCTCAGAATGAACAGTCCAGCTGTGCTCCAGCTGTCCTGCACACTTGTGGGGAGAGCTCATCGGCAGTCCAAGGGATGGAGTGTACGTGTAAAAGTAATGTGGTATTTTACAATACAGCACATATCAAAATTGCAACTTGGTTTTAGATTGCTTATTGTTATGATAAAGACATCAGTAACCATTTAAAAGAAGGTACATCGAAGTGTCTGTATTAGCAATGTAATCAAAGTTACTTTTTCATTGTTAGTAACTAATGGAATGTAAGTTATTTTCAGGGAAGAATGAAACAGTCTAACATTAATCTGAATTTCAGTTAAGCATGACAATATACAGGTACAGCTACAGCAAGTTAGACTACCTTTTCCAAATACTGCAAAATTCAAGTCACTTTATACAAAGGAGACTATGGAGAGAAGTATGAATTAAAATGAAAAATTCAGCGAAATTCCACAATTTCTAGTTCATTTTATAATTTTATTTCTAAATGCCATCTCCTGGGAACCTGAGGAACCACAGGCTAACTCATTTGATTGTAACTGAACAGTATTATTTATTTATAAACTTTTAATTTTGCCTCTCTAAGAGAAAATAAAAAAGCCATCACTGAAAGGTTTTCTTTTTTCCCCCCTATAATTGTCAAAGAGAACGACAAATAATAAATAAAATTACAGGCTATAAACAAGCAAATATTTGAAAACAACGAAAAATTCTGGCAGCATAATTTTTACGTTTAATGTAACTTCAGTCTTCTAAAGATCCACTTTCGCAGCCATAAAAAAGAACGAAATAATGCCATTTGCAGCAATATGGATGGACCTAGAGATTGTCATACTGAGTAAAGTAAGCGAGACAGAGAAAGACAAGTATATTGCTTATATGTGGGATCTAAAAAAATGGTGCAAATGAACTTATTTACAAAACAGAAACAGAGTCACAGATGTAGAAAACAAACTTACGGTTACCAGAGGGGAAAGGAGGGGAGGAATAAATTGGGAGATTGGGATTGACATATACTATATATAAAATAGATAACTAATAAAGACCTACTATAGGGGCTTCCCTGGTGGCGCAGTGGTTGAGAATCTGCCTGCTAATGCAGAGGACACGGGTTCGAGCCCTGGTCTGGGAAGATCCCACATGCCGCAGAGCAACTGGGCCCGAGAGCCACAACTGCTGAGCCTGCGCGTCTGGAGCCTGTGCCCCGCAACGGGAGGGGCCGCGATAGTGAAAGGCCCGCGCACTGCGATGAAGAGTGGCCCCCGCACCACGATGAAGAGTGGCCCCCGCACCACGATAAAGAGTGGCCCCGCTTGCCGCAACTAGAGAAAACCCTCGCACGAAACGAAGACCCAACTCAGCTAAAAACAAACAAACAAATAAATAAATAAATAGAGTAGCTATTAATTAAAAAAAAAAAAAGACCTACTATATAACACAGGCTAGTCTACTCAATACTCTGTAATGGCCTATACGGGAAAAGAATCTAAAAAAGAGTGGATATATGTATATGTATAACTGATTCACTTTGATGTACACACCTGAAACTAATACAACATTGTAAATCAACTATACTCCAATAAAAAAAAAAAAAATCCAGCCTATCCAATGTCTGGGCCAATAACTATTAAGGACAGTCATAACAAGGATAAAGTCATCAAAACATACCGAATTAACTGTAAACTAAGAATATTATGTATAAGATAATCATAATTAGTTAATGGATATTGTGTTTTTTTCCCTTTGGACTAATTATTTTTCTCTTTTTTCTTTTATATTTTATTTTATTATAGTTAGCATCATGCTGCTATTCCTGCAAGTACTGAACAAGCATGGGATTTGAATATTACACTCTTAAATAAATGAATTGCTTAATTTCCTGTGACCATCTATACATACTCCATCTTCAAAAAGTATATCAATATTCTATCATAAAGGAGATAGGAACCTTTTCTTCAATATGCATGACATTTCTGGACAATGCACTTGTGGCACTGGCACTTTTTTCCATGAAGAAAATCTTTGCAGTTCTATGGCATTCATCATTTGACAAAGGCAACTATTTTCCTTATCTATCAGCTCTTACTGATCTTACTAGCAGTGACCCTGGAATCCTTAAGGACCCATTAAATCTCTGAAGAAGAAAGCTAAGATGAAGGACCTGCCACTCCAAATTCATGTGCTACTTGGCCTAGCTATCACTACACTAGTACAAGCTGTAGATAAAAAAGCAGATTGCCCACAATTATGTACGTGTGAAATCCGGCCCTGGTTTACACCTAGATCCATTTATATGGAAGCATCTACAGTGGATTGTAATGATTTAGGTCTTTCAAATTTCCCAGCCAGATTGCCTGCTGATACACAGATTCTGCTCCTACAGACTAACAATATTGCAAAAATTGAATACTCCATAGACTTTCCAGTAAATCTTACTGGCCTGGACTTATCTCAAAACAATTTATTTTCAGTTACCAATATTAATGTAAAAAAGATGCCTCGGCTTCTTTCTGTGTACCTAGAGGAAAACAAACTTACTGAGCTGCCTGAAAAATGTCTGTCTGGACTTAGTAACTTACAAGAACTCTATATTAATCACAACTTGCTTTCTACAATTTCACCCGGAGCCTTTATTGGCCTACATAATCTTCTTCGACTTCATCTCAATTCAAATAGATTGCAGATGATCAACAGTAAGTGGTTTGAGGCTCTTCCCAATCTGGAGATTCTGATGATTGGGGAAAATCCAATCATCAGAATCAAAGACATGAACTTTAAGCCTCTTATCAATCTTCGCAGCCTGGTTATAGCTGGTATAAACCTCACGGAAATACCAGATAATGCCTTGGTTGGACTTGAAAACTTAGAAAGCATCTCTTTTTATGACAACAGGCTTATTAAAGTGCCCCATGTTGCTCTTCAAAAAGTGGTAAACCTCAAATTTTTGGATCTAAATAAAAATCCCATTAATAGAATACGGAGGGGTGATTTTAGCAATATGCTACACTTAAAAGAATTGGGGATAAACAATATGCCTGAGCTGATTTCCATCGACAGTCTTGCTGTGGATAACCTGCCAGATTTAAGAAAAATAGAAGCTACTAACAACCCAAGGTTGTCTTACATTCACCCAAATGCATTTTTCAGACTACCCAAGCTGGAATCACTCATGCTTAACAGCAATGCCCTTAGTGCCCTGTACCGCAGTACCATTGAGTCTCTGCCAAACCTCAAGGAAATCAGCATACACAGCAATCCCATCAGGTGTGATTGTGTCATCCGTTGGATTAATATGAACAAAACCAACATTCGATTTATGGAGCCAGATTCACTCTTTTGCGTGGACCCACCTGAATTCCAAGGCCAGAATGTTCGGCAGGTGCATTTCAGGGAAATGATGGAAATTTGTCTCCCTCTTATAGCTCCCGAGAGTTTTCCTTCTAATCTGGATTTAGAAACTGGGAGCTATGTTTCCTTACACTGCAGAGCTACTGCAGAGCCACAGCCTGAAATCTACTGGATCATACCTTCTGGTAAAAAACTCTTGCCTAATACTCTGACAGACAAGTTCTATGTCCATTCTGAAGGCACACTAGATATAAGTGGCATCACCCCAACAGAAGGGGGTTTATACACCTGTATAGCAACTAACCTGGTTGGTGCTGACTTGAAGTCTATTATGATCAAAGTGGATGGCTCTTTTCCCCAGGATAACAATGGATCCTTGAATATTAAAATAAAAGATGTTCAGGCCAACTCAGTTCTGGTGTCTTGGAAAGCAAGTTCTAAAATTCTCAAATCCAGTGTTAAGTGGACAGCCTTTGTCAAGACTCAAAATTCCCATGCTGCCCAAAGTGCTCGAATACCATCTGATGTCAAGGTATATAATCTTACTCATCTGAACCCATCAACTGAGTATAAGATTTGTATTGATATCCCCACCATCTATCAAAAAAGCAGAAAACAATGTGTAAATGTCACCACAAAAGGTTTGCACCCTGATCGAAAAGAGTATGATAAGAGTAACACCACAGCATTTATGGCCTACCTTGGAGGTTTTCTGGGGATTATTGGTATGATATGTCTTTTCAGCTGCCTCTCTCAAGAAATGAACTGTGATGGTGGACATAACTATGTGAGAAATTACTTACAGAAACCAACCTTTGCATTCAGTGAGCTTTATCCTCTGATCAACCTCTGGGAAGCAGGCAAAGAAAAAGGTACAGCATTGGAAGTAAAAGCAACTGTTATAGGTGTGCCAACAAACATGTCCTAAAAACAACTAACTAAATCTACTTCAAAGAAAACTCAAAACTGTGGTTGTACTTTAAAAAAAAAAAAAAAAAGGCAGAGAACTATTACTTTGTAGAAGGAAGTTTAAGCTTCACCAATGCTGCTCCTGACCAATGGACATATGTACAAGTTCAGCATTTTAATTAACTGGCTTCGAAGGGTACTGTGGCAACCAAATAAAACAATTCCATTTTCTAGAACATGTAACTTTTATGTCTGGACTACAGTTAAAGTGGACAAAAACATTTCTGTATTTTTTTTAAGTATATAAGAGTAGTTGAACTGAGCAATACCTCCTCCTGTGTTGTATTACACATGTTAGCCACGAGTTTTTGCAGTGACCAGATAAACTTGAATTGACACGTGGTGTAATAAAATGGACAAATTCTGTAGAGTAGACACAGTGAATATGTGGACCTCTTTTATAAGGAAAAATACATTTTGGATTAAAATCAATTGCTTTTGTCTTGTTTTTGTTTCTAAATAAAGAATAATTTCTGGGAAATATCATTTGACCAGATATCATTTAAATGACAATGTTTTCAAAAAGTGTTTTTCTATAATTAAATTTGGAATGCTAAGAGTAAGACACTTTTACTGGGTGATGTAACTACATTTTTATAATGCACAAAAATGGATTTTAGAAGGCACTTTATCAATATTGAGAGGCAATAATAACATTGTACTTAACCCTTTATTGACAGAAACAAAGCCTCTTGGAAATTATGTATTCACTTATAGATTTTCTTTTCTTAACAAGCAGCTTTTGGAGTGGATTTAATTATTAAGTTCATATAATGTAAATCCAATATCTAAGGAAATGAAAGTCTTATTTTAATAATTGGTAGTAGCTCAACATTAGGCTGCTTGCTTTGCAGAAAATATCACCAAATTTCAGTAGGACTTATGATCTAGGTGTAATTTTCAAATCTTGCTGTGACTGTAAACACTTAATGAGCTTCACTGCAATAACAAGCAAATAATCTAATAATCTTCTATGTTGCAAATACAGCAAGAAAACATGTTCTACATGACCCCCAAAGAAGGAGGTTTATATACTTGTATAGCAACTAACCTAGTTGGTACTGACTTAAAGACAGTTATGATCAAAGTAGATGGTTCTTTTCCCCAGGATAACAATGGATTTTAGAATTTTAGGAGACTAGGATTTTCTGAAACTAGGATTTTTAAATTTTATTTTAAGATATACTGAATTCATAGTGGAAGAAGTTCCAGAGTTAAATAGAAATTTAAGAGGACAGTTTTGCTCATGAAAAGCTTCTGAGACTTAGAATAAAAGAAAAAAATTAAGTGCAGTTTTCAATGACTGTAAGGCACCTAAATAACACAGCTTAGAAAAATTGAGAATCATTGAATTGAAGTGCTAATAACATTACTAATTATTTTAGAGTCTTATACAGAAAATACAAGACTTTTACCTGGAAAGAACAACCAAGACTTTTAGGGCTTTAGTCATATTTACAAACAAAAACCCATAGTCCTACAAAACCAATGTATTTGTGTACAAAGAAAACATCCTGAAACAATAAAAAAAAAATCTACAGAGGTAATAAGCCTTACTTTTTATAGGCAAATTGCTTATCTCTACAAAGCTACAAGTCTTCCATGTTAACTGCTACTTAATCTGTTCATAATCAAGTGTTTAAGTTTTCTTACCATAGCTTTCTGCACATCATCAACATGTCACTGGCCTGTAAACATTTCTACCACTGAAATCATATCAATTTATTTGTTAATACTAGACATTTGCTTTTGTGATAGCACTAACAGTTTCTAATTAAGTATTAGCTGTTTTTGACAATGTTGGAAAGTAATTGTTATGAACTCTTTAAAACGAAAGGACAACTGTGTTAATTTTAACACAACCAAAATATGAAACTTGCTAATTAAATGTGTTTCCCAAACACAAATTTTACAACCTGATGAATCACTATCACAGAGAGGCTGACATTAGAATTTATCAATAAGACATGCCCATAATTCACAAGAGGTTTCAGCACCACGGACAGAGCTTTTTAAAAGAGCCAGGCTATTTATCAAAAATAGAGGAGCTGAAATATGACCTATTAGGATGCAGGTATTGTATAGGTCAGCAAGAACTTGCTCAGGTTTCTTGTATATTTCTATCTTCATGAAGAACTATACCAAACATGGTAAAGCTGAGAATCCATTTCAAGCTACATTTTTCTTAGAGAAATTGCAGTAAATAAGTACTCTGAATAGATACCTAACAGTGAGCACTAAAATGAAGCATTTTTGTTACAGCTGAATAAATACAGATGCTCAAAGCAAATCATGATCCTATTTACTTGCTCAAATTTTAGTCTAAATTGCCAGTGAGAAAAAGAAAAAAAGACATTTGCTTCAACAACAGAATGGCATTTCATACTCCCTATATTACCTCCTAAACCTCACATAAAGTTAACTAAGCACTGGTTAAAGTACTCAAAGCATGTAACTTACAATTTGGTGATACCAAATGGATACAAAGGCAAACTTTGCCCCAAATAAATACAATTCTAAAGTTTATATCTCTATGAATACCACATGATCCCCTCACATTGCATGAAGGAAAACATTTTTTTAGAAAAAAATAATTTTACAAGAATTATATATTTTATAATTTACACTACAAAATAAATCCAAATTTTCTATAAATAAGCATGTCTAGTTGAATACAAAAATGCATACAATGTGAAGCTAAATGTGCAATTGTCAGCAAAGCCAAGTAACAATATGCTGCCAGTCATATGTAACCATTTTACTTAGAAAGAAATGAAACAGATTTATGGTACAAATGTCAGTCCGTTGATACTTACTGCAGTTCTTAAATTTATTCTAATTAGGTAAAAATTTCTTAAGCAACACTATATAACAGCAAGCATAATTTTAACATTATAATCCCTTAGTCTATTCATTTAACTATATTTTCTTTTGTTTATATTCAATATATATGTATTGTATGGCTATTAGTCACTGGAAAAATAGAAGTGAACAGGACAAATTCCCCACCATTAAGGGGCTTATATTCAACTGGTTTGCATTCTGGTTATGTATCACTGATTTCACAGATATGTGTTAACTATGTTACCTAGTGGAGACCCAGCTTCAATCCATACTTTCACAGAATGGTAATGTTCAGAAAATCAGATTTTTTTTCTTTGGTCTAAAATATTTTATTTATCACAACATGTTGATACAGGAACTTAATTCAAATTTATTATTGATTTTATTCACGATAGATAGATAGATAGATAGATAGATAGATAGATAGATAGATACTAGCCTAACACCATCCTCAGACTGGTTAAATAAACAGGCATGTCGACTTACCATAAATTATTTATTTCTAGGCACAAAAACATGGATAACTATTATGTTTCCCCTATTTTCAACATAGAATGATCACCCAAGAAATGTAAGTCAAATTCAAGAAGGTAATCTAGCACTGCTAAAATATTTATGTATTTTATGAGGAAGACCAACTTACTCTATCCACTCTTATAAAATCTTCCAGGGCTTCCCTGGTGGCGCAGTGGTTGAGAATCTGCCTGCTAATGCAGGGGACACGGGTTCGAGCCCTGGTCTGGGAAGATCCCACATGCCACGGAGCAGCTGGGCCCGTGAGCCACAACTACTGAGCCTGAGCGTCTGGAGCCTGTGTCCCGCAACGGGAGGGGCCGCGATAGTGAAAGGCCCGCGCACCACGATGAAGAGCGGTCCCCGCACTGCGATGAAGAGTGGCCCCCGCTCGCCGCAACTAGAGAAAGCCCTCGCACGAACCGAAGACCCAACACAGCCAAAAATAAATAAATAAATAAATAAATAAATAAATAAAGTAGCTAACAAAAAAAAAAAAAAAAAGAAAACACCGGTTCCTAATTCCTGTGCCAGTACCCATTTAAAAAAAAAAAAAAAAAAATCTTCCAACAACTATGAAGAAAAATTCCATAGATTAGCCTTTTACATGAAAAATTAGAAGTGACAGGTCAGTAACCAATAAAGTAAAAAAACAACTTAAAGTTTAAGAGCATATATTTGCTAAAGAAAGAGAAAATTCCAATAAAATGTTCTCACAGCTGTCATAAACAGCAGGAAAAAAATCTCATTGTATACGTAAACATAAAGCAACATCTTTAGCTTCGTCACAATGCTGACTTTCTAGGAGACAGGGAATTATAAATAGTAATTATATTATGGCTACATTTTCTTTGATTCAATCTCTGTCTCTCTTGTCTCTCTTTCTCTAACTTGCCAAAACAAATGATAACAAATAAGTAAAAGTTTTTTCAAAGAATATGGTTGTTACAGGTATGTTTAGTATATCAAGCGTCCCAAATGGTCATTTGGGGATAAATCTAAACAGAAAGACTAAAATGATCTTCTCTTTCAAATGGTAGTATTTTCACCCTTAGTTCTATAGCCCCCACCTTTATAATATATTTTACCCTGACTAATGCCTTGCTAACTAGGCTGTTGCTTGGGAGCATGGCAGTATTGTACTGGAATGAAAAAGCCATGCCTGTCATGGAGTTCTGGAAAATGAAAGAAACTGACTCCAGTTTCAACACAGTAGTGGCTACTTTCGTTGTTAATTTGAAAAGTGAGGACTTTATTGTTAGGGGTGACCACCAATTTGGTTTATATTATTTCTCTGAAGCAAGGGGAAAATAAAAACACTATTTGTACACAGGAATAAAATGGCAAAATCTGAGTTAATTGTAATAGCCACAAATATCCAATTCCAAGTAAAATTATTAAAATACAAGCTTTAAAGAAGAATATTCTAGTAAAATATAGATTTTTTTTCCAAAATCTGGCCTAAACATTCCATTAATGATATAACAAAGGTGCTTTTGAATTGACTAGTAAGCATTCAGTATTCTCAAGTGAGAAAATACATGAAATAGAACACAATTCCTTTTTATTCCTACTGAAAATAGACAAGCCCGTAGAGATTTGAATCTACCTATTCTAGTTCACTTTACATATATAGCAGAGGGCTCTTAGCTTACCTTTGAATAAAGCCATATAGTCAATACCAAGTAAGGGGTCATGTATATAACAGATACTTCGATACAGTTTTCTCTTAAAAGCAAAGTGAGGTATTTAAATAAGTAATAAATTCAGAGCAAATTTATCACATATGATTTCAAAATTATTGTAGTGTGGTCCAGAGTAACAAAGCATAGCCAAAAGAATTGTGGTTAACCTTGGCAAGTCTTTCAGAAGAGTGAACTATAATGGCATTTGAAGACCTCAAAGTGCTTTGTGTCTTTATCTTTTCTAACTCTAATACATCTTCAAGAAACTAATACCATTATGTGACCATTGTAAGGAAAATCCAGCTTCTCATTAAAATATATGATTCGGTGTCAAGTCATTGATTCAAAATCCAATTGTGATATCCATTTATAATGTTTATCAGCCTCTGCAAAAAACAATGGAGTAAACTTAGGACATAAATTGACCATCCTAATCCTAGCACTGAAAGAATCAGAGTGTAATAAAATAACTTTCCTGTCAGTTGAGGTACCAGATTCAAGGTTGTTAAAGACAAACAGTTCTTAAACCATCAGAGGTGTTATTACTACAGGAATATGATCAAACACACTGAAAGAGTTCTTCAAAAGAATACTATATAAGACTGAAATTCACTATCAAAACTGGGATTAAAGACAGATACCTCTGGTAAACATCCCTTTAATAATGATTACAGAGAGGAGTCATGTAGTCAATAAAGAACAAAAAAATCATGTCCCCAAAATAACTTTAAGGCTTCCGGGATTCCCATCCCTGTTTCCTAGTCAATCAACAAACCAACGTTCCAATATATGATTTTCACATTAAATTGTTTATTAGAGTTTAAAAACACATTTACATACAAAATGCATGAATTTATATAACTATGTGATTCTAACTACCCAATTCAAACCCTTGAGTGTAAAAATAAGAATCCTTCAATAGAGAAAAGGTATAAAAAATAGAAGGAAATAAAACATTTATTTCTTTTTTCTATCAAAATCCTTATCTACATATATTCATATAGTTTTAATAGACTGCATTGAAAAAACGAGCTACATCAAAAACACCCGTGTTAGATAAGGGGAGTTAGGTTCTTCCCACCAATGGGTTACGTGCGTCTCAGTGCAGGCTCAGGCCTGAAGTCACAATGTGATGCTTGAGAGATTTTCTTGGCACATATAATGCATAGCAATTAGTAAATATATTATCAACATTATCATATTTGAATAAATATACATTCATATTTCCTTGAGTAACAAGATAAAAACTAGAAAGGAAGGAAACAAACACTTACTGAATGTTGAATATGTGCCAGACTAAAAATTTGCTATGGTTGTAAGAAATCCACTCCAGATCTAAAGGAGAAGGGGTGTGGGAAAAATGAATATTTACCATCTTACTATGTGTCAGGCATACTGAGGAATGTGCTTGTTCACCCTCCTGGTCTCTGTTTCTCTATATGCACGTCTGTCTGTCACATGCGTGCGACACACACACACACACTTATATTAATTCAATTTTCATGAAATCCTTGTGGGCTCAGTGTTAACACTCTCATTTTATACATCAGTCTCAGAGAAGTAATTTTCTTTCCCAAGATGATAATATCATAGAGCAGAAAAACCAAAAGGTACAATATTATGAAAAATAATAATACCCAGGTACTTTTCTGGCATGCCATACAAAAAATAACTAATAGGTGGTATTTTGAGGAGGGAACACTCCATCAATAGTATACCAGATTCATTAATTGTGCTATTGTCTTCTAACTATCTCCATCAACATGTTCACTTATAATATTCCTATGTCGGTTCTGCATGAGGGATTGGGGTAATGGGCTCCAGTTTGCCAACTTTCAGTTATTACTTGCCAAAGGCACAACTGTGAGCGCTGGTTTAGCAAAAAACAAACACACACACACACACACACACACACACACACAACAAAACAACCTCCAAAAACCTGCATATATTATAAACTGAACTTTTAAAATAAGCATATTCACTAAGTACTCACTGGCTGCAAGGTACTTCTAGAGACTTACAAAAGACTCTTCTGTAATTATTCCCATGCATCCATTTCACAGTCCCCATGCATAATGCTCTCCTGTTTTTCTATCCCATTACAGAAGAGTAAAGGATAGTCAATTACCTGTTTTACTTGTTTTCTGACTCTAGCTTATATTTGTCATACATGATAATTCTGATCTTAGAAGGAGGTGCATAAAGAGTAAGGACTGATGGGACAAATTTTTCCCTTCAACTTTCTGCCAACATCCCCATCCTTGCATGTATTGGTGCCATAAACACTAACAGCTTAGAGGGTCATAAGTCAGTGCACTCTGATAGAGTTTAGTCTGTTGGACGACTTGTAGTCTATTACAAACGGGTTCTGAGGAGCTCTAAGTTATGAACTGGAGTTTATGAATTGATTCTGAGGAGTTCTAATAAATGAATTTGTTCTAGAAGAACAAAACTAATTAATATAGGATAGATAACATGGATTATTTGTTCATAAATGGGGCTGCAAAAAATATTAAATAAAAACTTGACACCATCAAACTTATCCCTGAGATTAAAACCTCCAATGCCCATATAGGAAGTTGATTGTCTCTATGTCTCAGTAGAAGAAACAAGGTGAGTCATTAAAACAAGCAAACATTTCCACAGATTAGTAAGCTTCTATGAAATTAAATTGGCATGCAGACTTTATGTGTAGAGAAGTATCTCAGTATTTAATGAGTACTAATTTTTGCTTGCTAATATTTCATAGTCACTATGCTGAACCCTGTTCTCATTCCAAAGATACCACCCCCACCTTGATTTTTTTTTTTTTTAATGAATCATTGATATGGCAGAACTCCTTTGCTACTATTATTTGGAAAATAATAGTAGTAAACTTTCTAAACAGAGAAGCAAGGAGTGGCCCATGTTTTCATTCATACATGACTTTTTCCCATGCGCTCTTCATTTATTGAGGATCTACTATGTGCCAGACATGGTATTAGCTGCTAAAGATGCAACATTGACTGTGATAAACAAATTGCCTGACATCATAAAACAGTCTACAGGTAGATACCAACAAATGAATCTGGTAATTTCAATATAAGTTAATAGAAATATGATAGGAATGGGGATAGCTTATACATATGCGGGGGTACAGGTTATTATAAAGGAGCCCGGAAAGGGTTCTAACAACTAAGACTGCCTTTACACAATCTCTCAATTAAAAAGCTGAGAAATGTTGGGAGCAGGCTAGGGGTAGTGGGAAGATGACAAAAGCTGAAGAATTTGAATAGCAACAGCATGCTGAGTAACTGGGAGAAAGTTCTGAAGAAGGAAAAAGCCAGAGCTGGCTTCAAAAGATAAATGAAGATATGGGTAAAAAAATCAAACTTTACTTGGTGCTAAACGTGGTGGAAACTAATGTCCCAGGGAAAATGACTAGGCCAAATTTAAAACACCAGGACTAATTTATAAGGCTACAAATATTAGTTTTCCATATTTCATGCCTGTCTCCCTCTATAACCAAGCCCCAGTTTCTCATCCAATCCCTAGTCCTCCATAGTTGGGAGTATGAGAAGAAGTAGGAAATAAAAGAGAAAAGGAAATAGACACAGGCACACTCTGTACACTACTCCTCAGGTCTCCCCTAATCTGAAACCACATCACACACACACACAGACTCTCAAGACCCTTAGAAGCGTACACTCAGACACAAACCATTCATGTTCAGAGTAAGTATGGTCCATTATATGTAAGATATCCTATTTTCAGATATTAAAAAAATACACCTCCCATGAAATTAACAGGGGGTCAAAATGTTACTCCAGCTCTCCACTATTTCCCCAAAGGGAAAATAAATGAAAGAGACCTTAGGTATTCTGGCCAGTTTTGTACATGAAAACCCATGTAATGTAAAATTAGGGTCTATGTGTTTGAATTTAAGACCGATCTAGTTCTATTTCCACTGTTAATTGTATTTCTCTTTCAGAAATTTCACACATATGTTATATAGAGTTTAATAAGTATAAAAACAGATTTAGGAACACCAGGAACAAATACTGTGTCTCATCTCCTTGCATTATGTTTTCTACCATACCAGACATAGTTCTAACTGGATCTCATAGATACCACTTTCCTCAGATAATAGAAAAAAAATTGCTCTCTTATGTTTCCAGTTGAGACCCTGAATTCAAAATAACTTAAAATAAGAAAGAGTAGAATAGGTAGAAGTACTCACCCACATGAATAGGACACTCATTCTACATTTTTTATGGTTTCTCAACACTGAGCTCTCTTAAGAAGAAAATTTTATTAAGATTGTCTAACACAAGTCTAATATAGATTACTAAAGATGTAAATTATGTCAATAATTTAAAGTTTAATTTTGAAGATGTACTTAAAAATTAATAGAGGAGATAAGCATTAATAGACATAAACATAATAGACATAATAAACTTAACAGAAAAGATAAGCATTAGCATAAAAATTCGGAAATACTTTCGCTATTAAATTTTCTCAAAAAGGTTTTGGGAAACTGTGATACAAAGACTATTAAATTAGTTAGTTTTCAATCCTTCAAAATCTTTTGTTTGAAAGGTCTGTTGGAGGTTTTTACCTGAAACCAAGGGGGGGTGAAAGCACATCCACTTTCTCATGATATTTTAAATGCCGGGGTCTTGGTATGCCCAGAAAGACTCCTACAACACTCTGAAGTGAGCTCCTAATTTTGTAGAGGACTACAATTCACCATGGAAAGTGTGTCTGTTCCATTTCACTCTGGTATGAATAATAGAGAAGCCTTTAGATAAAATGATACTAAGTAAACGTAACAACAGAGTGATTTTTGTTTTATTGATACGAGTAACTCTGCCCCAGTGCTAGGCTGCAGTACTCAGGTCAACTGTTTTTCAGTGTGACTACTCACACCAGGTAAGAACATGTATGTGGCTTAGCACAAACTCTCATCTCATTCTGGAAAAAACAAGTCAAGTTTTAGGTTCACTGAAACCAGAATATATAAAATACTAGGTCTATGAGATCAGTAGTCCTAGATGTCGAACTAAAGTTACAATCTTAAATGTCATAAAGCTTTGATTACACATTTGTCAAGTACTTTCTAAGATATAAGACATTTTTACATATGTCTGACATTTGAATATATCCTCTGTAGCTACTCTGTGATTTCAGAAAAATCATGCTAACCTACTTTGATGAATTATTGGTCCTGGCAATGGAAATATCAAATAAAATTATCATCAAATTTGCAAACCCACTGAATCTTTCCCCTGCTCCAAGGTGAGCACTGTCAAACACCTGTGCATGCTTTCACAGTGGCAATGGGCTTATCAATAAAGATTTTTGCTATAGTGGGAAAAGCCAACCCTATGATCTTTAAATAATCTGGTTTCAGAAATGTGTTTTTATAATAAACCTCTCCTAAAGATCTCCTTGACTTGAAATTCCAAGCTTAAAATAATGATGTCACATTATTCCTTTAAAATATATTATTTTAAAGTACATAATTTTATATTATTTTGCCTTAATATATTTTACTACTAAAGTAACATGTGATTATTATACAAAATCAAGAAAATACAGAAAAGAGAGCCCCACATTCTTCCTGTCCCCCTCTTACAAAGCCTGTCATTCTGTCTTCCACAAAGTTTATATTATCTGACTCTACTACCTTCACTCTTAGTACAGACTAGAGGTGCCCAGACTGTAAAACTGGCATGAAAGACCTCCAACCTCAGGATGAAAGAAGATTTCACTGCTCACCCCATCATTTCCTCACCCAGCCCCAAAGCTCCCAATGACATGATTGGCAGATATTACCATCCTCTAGTATTGTACATCAGTCCTTTATGTATCAGCCTATTACATTTTTGCAAAGCTTTAGGAGTAAAAAGATTTTCAGTCTCACGTTCAGCTGAGAATTTGCTTCTTTCTATTTTTCACTAGTTTTATTTTAGGGAGCAAAAAAGGAATGAATTTAATGAATGTACTACAGGGCAGCCCTGCAAGTCGATCATGCTATCATGTCCCTATATGTTCTTTGCTCCACACTGAAGAAGTCCATGTCCTTAAAGCTATTCAGGTCACTCTTCTCTGAAGATGATCCAAGTCATCAAAGTCTCTCTTAAAATACAGTACCACAAACAGAATGCCACCCTGTAGGTGTGCTAAGCTCTCTATTTGGTTGGGGAGCAATGTTAACAAAATTCCTGCACTGTTTTCAGTCGAAAGCAGAGCCAGCTCTAAAGAGACGAGGGTCTTCATACTTGACGCCAAATCTTGTGGTTAGCAACATCACCAAGACCAGCATCACCAGCACTTAGTAAACGCTAAGCCCTAGCAGACATATAACCTAATTTAACCCTATGAGGAAGGTTCTATCAGTAGCCATATTTTATATGACAGGTGAGAAAATTTAGGTTGAGAAAGTTTAAATGACTTACCAAGATTTCGCTAGTTAAGTCTTTATGGGTAAGAGGGATTTGGTCTCCATGTAAAAGCAAATTGACAGGTTGTTTGTTTGCTAACACCTACTATAAACCTTGGAATTTCTCATATGAACTGATATGACCTCTTAGATAAAAGTCACTCAGCAGGTAGTAGGGGGGTATTATGATAACTTAATTAGCATCAGCAATTATCACAAGAGCAGAAAATTAAGAATCTCTATAGTTAGAAACAGTATTTCATTGATAGCATACTTTTGGAAATAAAGCCTGACACAAACTAAGAACTGGAAAACAGAAACAGAGCGATTACACCTCCATGATGCTATGGTCATTAGAGAAATTGATAGAACTACAAGGCTTTCAGTCAACAAAAGAAAGACAATCCCAAAAGGAAAACTAATGAAAGGTATTCCCATACATCAAGGTTATTCCATTGCTTAACTTACTAACAGTAGTCTAACCCCATCATGAGTTAACAGGATGCTGAGGACAGAAGTATAGATGAGAATAACTAAAGCTTGTTTTTGTTTAGCTATTGGCTTCTAAACTTGTTTTTAACTGTGCTCCACATTAAAGTAAACATAATACATTGTGACACACACATAAACAAAATTTAAGTTTCACAAAAAAATTCTAACTGTGCAATTCAAACTCAGTATATTTTCTATTCTATTCTAGTTCTTTTTTTAAAAAATGCTGATATGATCTATTAATTGATTTTATTAACTACCAATTAGTCATAACCTGCAATTTGAAAAACATTAAACACCTACCAGTACCCATGGTCAGAAATAAACCGCAAGTCAAGAAATATCTGTGGAATTGCCATTTAGTTTCTCTTTTTGTAGTTATTAGTTCAAAGCTTAATATTATTATTTTTTTTCATTCCAACATAATAAGGGAAAGTAGAAGAGAGGAAAAGACGGCAACAGCAGCTACTGAAGAGGTGCTTTGTGAAGGGGAAGAGGAAGGAAGAGCAGGTTACATGCATACTGAGGCTTAGAAGAGTTGAACAACTTGCCCAAAGAAGGGCTGGGATTAAAACCCAAATCTACATGACTCCAAAGTTTGTAATTTTTACATAGGTTAGAGAACAGTCTACAGGAATATAGTTAATATTTCTAAAATGCATCTGTCTGATGATACTACACTAAAAACCTCTCAAAGGACAGGAAAAAAATCTTAAAATAATTAAATCAGGAGACTATCAGATAAACTTTTTATAGATTTCTAAATAAGAACGTACACTGAATGGTAGATTCCCTGGCTGTCAGCTGGGAATGTTTTCTTGAGTTCCGTTTAAGGAAAGGAGGAGTGTAGTCATTTCCTAGGGCTGCTATAAGAAAGTACCATACAGCCTTCTCCCCTGTGTCTATACCCAAATCTCCCACTTTCTCTTATAAAGGAACTAGTCATTGGACTAAGCTGATTATGTCTGCAGAGACCTTATTTCAAAATAAGGTCATATTCACAGGTACTGGGGTTAGGACTTGAATATGTCTTTTCTAGGGACACAATTCAACCCACTACAAGCAGATAGAAATGGATAAATCTAGGATGTCAACTATATAGTTCTCAAAACTTGGAAAGTTACAAAGATACACAGCAGCTCAGTTCAACTTCAAATGGCAACAGGGAACGGATGGAACAGTGTTAAACTCCCTCCATCTCAGTTCTTTGACAGCATTTACAACAGTATAACAAAAATGCAAACCAAAATAAAGTAAAATTAATTTTCAAGAAGGATTCATTCTGTGTTCAATTTATACTAATTATCATGCTGAAAGAGCCATTTAGATGCCTTATAAAAAATTTTTTTCTGTTTGAAGGAATTTTTTAAATCAGTGTTTATTTAATTGCCGATGACCCATTTCACCATTCCCTAATCATAGCAAAAAAAGATGTTAAGCCAGAATTACAGTTTTCCATCAGGCAAAACAAAACTTATACAAAACACTGGCATATTCCTTTATATACTTAGGAAGATCAATTTTTTTCTATTTCACACTTTCAGACCACATTGCTCAAAGTAAGAAAAGGCAAATGTAATCAAGCTTGATAAGCCAAGAAGCAGACAAATGACACACAAAAAAAATAATTTGAGGAGTAAAGATATTAAATTACCACCACAGTGCTCTGAATAATAAAAGCACGGCGTCAAAAGCAGTTCAGTTTCTTAAGACCAAGAGGCATTTCAACAGCTTTACCAAAGACCAGAAGTCAGTGTTTATGTTTTGTAAGAACTGTAATATGAATGAATTAAGAAATTATACTTTTAAAAATCTCACTTCGAAATACAGTTGGAATACATATGGGATTCTCTGATACTTCGTGCCCTACATTAACTCGTGGGGCCAGAGGACCAAAGCAAGAGGGAAATAGTGTGCCTCCCTGTTTAGTTGTGGTAGCTACTTTTTATTACATGGGCAATATAATTCATTGTTTCTTATGTAACTGCTAACCTATCTTAAATTTTAATAGCCATCCATAAACAAGCAAATGATATCACTTGTTCCAAGTGAGGTGTAACTTACAGATGGAAAACCCTGCAAAATGACTTGCAATAAATTAAAATAATCCTGAAGGAAAAGTGGAACATAGCTAGAAAAAGGTTAGAGATAAGAGATAACTTACTTGTAAAACCCTTTAAGGCAAAAGAGAACTGCCTGCATCTATATTCTAGGAAGGAAAAATCTTGAAAATTAGGATGCATTCAAATGCCACAAATATATCAGAACATACCATACTGCTAAAAATGTTTCAGTTAACATGATTTTAAAAATTTATCTCTATTGAAACCTTTACTTAAAATTGTTTGGCTATTGTGGAAAAAAACAGCAAACAAATGAATATGATGTGCACTTGATGTCAAGTATTTCATGAACAGAAGGGATAAATCTGGAATTTTTATCTTTGCCCTATATACATTGTACATTGAAGAAAATTTTTTGGAACTGAGCTAATAAAAGGCTAAATTAAGACACAATTTTAGTGCTCTGGGAACCTCAGCAGCACTACTACCCAGAGGCAAAAAGCCTAAATGATTCTATGGACAGGTAATAAACCGTAACAATGGCCAGAGACTAGGCTAGGTTGATATTTCTTTATTCATTGGTATTTACTATGAAATTAAAATGTTAGAAGCTGCAGGATATACAAGGATGAACCAGATATGTACTTGCCCTGCAAGAGTTTAGAGAATTATCTATGATGGGAAAACTACACAGGAGGAAAGAGAGTAAGAAATGCTACAGCAATTAAGTAGCTTCCAGATATATTTTGTGAAAATTCCAGATAATAGTAATTAAACTGGCCCTGATATGCAAGATAACCATCTCCCCTATCTAAAAAGTTGTTTTTGTAACAGAAGACACATAAAATAGTGCCTGTTCTCTTTATAAAAATAGGAAAAAATCTTCATTTTCTAAAACAGAAAAAAGTACATTTTCCTCTGAATTAAAAAATCCTATTTTAAGCTAGGGAAAGAGAACGCCTATTAAGATGTATTTCACCTGCTACAAATGTGGTTCACCTCACAATTCCCCAGCAAAAGGAAAAACTAGGATATTCTTTCTCTGACAAGATTGCCTTATGCTGTTGGCATTGCTACTTCGAAAACTGAAACTCTAATTTTATTTCTACAGCCACCTTCTAGCTTTCTATTGTCTCATCTACTAAACCCCAGTTACCATTACAGTTCAATTTCCCAGTTACCATTATAGTTCAATTTCCTAGTTTGTTATTTTCTCCGAGAAAAACGAACAGGAGCAAAAAAAAAAAAAAAGAGCAGAAAAGAAAGGAGGAGAGACAAGAACAGAACACATCAATCCTGAAAAAGTGAGACACAAGAAACTAAAAAGCAAGGTAAGAAAAAAGGAACAGACAACGGGCAGAGTTGGGGTGAGAGAGGCAGACAGAGAGTCAGGAGGCGTTGAGAGGTCAAAGCCCTCTGTCCACTTGAAGTGTTAGCTTATTTGCCCTCATTAAATACTGCCTTGTCTCTGTTATCACCTGCTCAATACTGCCCTTTAGAAAATTGGTTGGCAAAGGCAGATATGACACGAAGTGGCAATGACCTGGCTAATATGAACCTTTTGGAAAGGAACACATATTCCTGACCCCGGTGAGTCAATACTAGATGTTTTCTGCTTGCACGTTCAATCTACAGGGTTCTAAAATCTAAACAAAATTCAAAGTCATAGCTGCGTGCCTTTCAAAAATACTAGACTTCACTTAATATTATAGATTTGCTGTTGAATAAACAAAAGCTTGGAACACAAATGATGAGAAAGCTAAAAAATATAATTGGGCAGGGGTGAAATAAGTTAACAGGGCCAAGGCATTTTGGCCAGATTGCATTTTGCAATTTGGGAAATATCTGAACTCTCACAAATGTCATAGGGTGTGAGAACTGAAAATATTTCCATCTGCCTAAACTAAAGGAACTATTGCTCCTCATTCATGCTAATGATAATTCCACGCTGTTCTCCAAGTTATTAAGACTATTCGGCTGCTTGAGAAGAAAAATTGTCTATTCTTCCCCTGAAAGGGTAATTTTAAAGCCACTTGGGTAAATGGCTGAGTGACAAAGCAAAGCAAAATTTAATATCACTGAGGGAGCTACTAGAAATTGTCTCTTCTTATCTACTCTACTTACAACAGAGGAAAATATCTATGACACATAGTATAGAACTTGGATGATAAAATGGTATAAGAATCATGGAACATTATGCCTTTTTCATTGAAAAATATATGGTTAATTGGTGGCAGAGCAGGACTAGCACACAGATCTTCTGACTGTTAATCCAACAGTCTCTACACTGTGCATCAGTATCCATAAATTCTGGCATATTTGGGACTGAGAGAAAGCAAAAGAGAGAACATTAACTCAACTATTGTTTCTGGTGGTACTACCACATTCCAAACCTATACCACTAATTCTAAATGTTAAAGTCTTAGGTACAATTTACTGACTAGAAATAATATTTTGAAGAATGAGAATTTAGTTCCCTTATATACTTCCACATTTTCCCTCTCAATCTTCGCTCAAAATATAATTTTACCAGAAACTTTTTGTTAAATCAACACTCATATACACATATTATAAATTCTTAGGGCTAAACCACATAGTATACTATGACTATGATTACACTGTTTCCTGTACAGTTTTGGATTCCCTACAGATAATCATCGGCTTTTTTTTTTTCCACTTGCTTAATTTTCAATGTACCTGGAACATTTCATTCTCAAATTCTGTACAGAACTATAAATCTGCTAACATCTCTTGCTTAATATAGTATCCTTCCCATTCTCTTCATCATTGTGGGTTGATGTTTTCTTTTTATTCCTTATTGCTATTTTAGTGACATTTCAAGAAGAGAAGATAAATGCATGTGTTCAATCAACCATATTTAACAAGGAACTAGAGATTGATTTTTAACGCCTGTATGCAATATTGAAACATTAACAGATGTTAACAATTGCCCAAAGTCATGAGTAAGTAGGTGTGGAAGAATTTACCGATTACAAATTGGTTTTGATTATTGAGGAAAATAACAGGTCAAAAACATAAGTCAGAATTTTCATCTTCATTTTTTCAAGAGAAGGGTTTGGATTTTAGTTTAACATAAATCTTTCTCATTATCTCCAAATTTTAGATTAACGTTTCTCAAACTTTACTGTGCTTATGACTCATCCTGGGAGCTTGTTACACTACAGATTATGTTTAAGTCTTCATTTCTAACAAGCCCCCAGATGATACCAATGATTTTGGTCTAAGAACTACACTCTGACTAGCAAGGCTTTAGAAAGTATCATTTAACCGTGTTACAAGAAGGGTAGAAACTGGAGGAGACCTACTCAAACATGGAAAATATTCTTAGCACATACCTTAAGTTTTCCAATTCATGTTTCTAAGCACAAGTTCCCTACCAGAGAAAGCACAATGTCACCCAAAGGAAGAGGAACAGGCATTCCAGGTCAACGCTCACAATCCATGGTCAACTTGACTCACACTTGACCAGGTTTTCTGCACCAAATCAGCTGTCAACAAAAAGATCACGTGGAGTACTGGGGAACTGCATAGCATGTATGTTTCAAGGCTTCTATTCTGACACCAACCCCAACTGGCATTTTGCAATACATTTCAAGTCTGATGGTAACCACTCAAAGTTAGTACAGACCCCACAAGTTAAGGACTTCAGGGCTCCACAAGACTGCTGTCACTTCAGAAGCCAGCCACAAGCGGCCTCCCAGGTCACTGGCATATCTGACTAAATAGCTAAATATGGGGGCTTCTAATGACCACCCTCAGGATTGATAACTCTCTAGAATGATTCACAGAACTCAGAAAAGTGCTATACTTACAATTATAGTTGTATTATAAAGAATACAAACCAGACCATCCAAATGAAAAGAAGCATGGGGCAAGGTCCCGAAGGGTCCCAAACAGTTTCTGTGTTCTTTCCCTGTGAAATCCGGGCATATTACCCTTCCAGCACATCAATGTGTTCACCAACCAGGAAGCTCCACTGAGCTCAGTGTCCAGGTGCTATTGGGATTTTGGTCATGTGATTGAACTCAGTCTCCAGGGAAGTTGGGCTGATATCACGTGGCTCAAAGCCCTAACATTCTAATCACATTGGTCTTTTCAGCTGACCAGCCTCCTCCTGATGCTATCTAGGGGTCCATCATCAGTCACTTTATTAACGTAAACTTAGATGTTGTCCAAAGGGCTCATAAATAACACAGACATTCCTATATATCCATAGCCCAGGACAAAGACCAGTCAAATTACTATACAACAGCTTCCATTCATTATATTTGGTAAATTTTACTGCATTCCCTTTTACCTTAATTAAGATATAAATACATTCTTATTAGAAACGAGTTAAGAGAGAAAGTGAGGTGATAAAGACAAACAATTTTAAAAACTGAATTCTAGTTCGGCTCCTCACTCACCTGGCAAAATGTACATGACAAATCACTGTATCTCACTGAGTCTTAGTTTCCTCCCAATATCAGTAAGGGACTGAATTGAATAACCTCCCTAGCACTTTCTGACTTTAATATTCTATAATCCCATGCATTTACAAAATCTGTTTTATTCATTTGCCCAATTACGGAGTGATTTTGCTAGCTGCCAACAATATCGCCTCCTAGGCTGGTCAAAATGAGGGCAATTAGAAATATCTTTGTGGTAATTATAGTTAAATAATATTCCAACAGTCAAGTCAAATCATGGGGGGGAAAAAAAGGTTGTAGTATCAGCTTGCCCTGAGCTGCATAATTTTCTAAGCCCTATTCTCTAAATTATCTTCTTCCCTAACTTTAAAAACTAAAAATTAACTCTAGCAATTAATTATGCAGATTTAGGAATGCATTTATTATCATTTTCTAGGACTTTACTGCAGACATTATGGATTTGGAGTTAAAGCCAAATTCCATACCTACCTGTGTCAAGGAAGGCAAAACAATATGAAACTATTTAATCCACCATAAATTAAGGAGAACATAAAATTAGACAGAGCCCTCTAAACTTAATTATCAGGTATCCTTCATCTGTCTTTCTCATTCCAACTCTATTGATTGTTATTTGAACAGCAAATATCTTATTATTTGAAATAAGAAACTCATGTATTATCTCTAGTATCAGAAGTATGACAAAGTTGTCTGCATAATTCCAATAAACGGAATAATTTTATACACATATTGAAGAAATCAGAAAAGGTACAACAATCAGGGTTCATTTTGCTATTTTTCTTTCCTGAACAGGACAAGCAGATCACTACAATGAATATCTACTGTGAATTTACAGGGATTCAGTTGGAAAATAATTCATGTTAAACAGAGGTTCTCAACATCATTAAGAGAGACTGAGAAACTGGGCCAGCGTGCATGAGAGCATACATCATAGAGGTCATGTGTGTTAATGAGAAAAAGAACATTTATTAGCTTGCAATTTAAAATATAAAGCACTTCTCCCTCAATGGCTTAAAATGGAACAATATCCTGTACCTGAGGACAGGAGAAGGCTGTGCCCTCAATTAGATGAACAACTCTCCTGGTCCCCAAACTTTTATTGTTGTAACTGAAATTTATCATCCTGATTTTATTTTTAGACTGTGACATCTCTGTTGTTGTGGACAGAGAGCAGAACATAACCCATCCTATATTACTGCCTACACAGGAGAGTCGTGTAGCTTTTATTCTTTAAGTTTAAAAATGTACGTATTTTCTAAGTTCTAATTACTCAGTAGCTGAAGCACCCTACTTCCTAACTGTTGTGTGAGCTCTGATCAATGTTTTGTTTGCATGTTTGTTTTGAGATCAAAAAAGACAGAAAAATGTTTTCAAATATAATTTTAAAAAATCAGAGTGTCTTAAGAAAGATGTCCATTAGAAACTGCTCTTTTATTATGCAAATGAGAAATAAGCAAAAGCACTGATTTTAAAAAGAGGTGACATATTACATAATTATGGTACTATATAATAACTTCGTAAGTTACCAAGAAGTAACTTACTTTTCTGATACATCCCCTACCTATTCCCCTAACCCCCTCCCAGGTTAAATAAGTGGAGTAGATAGCCATGACTCCAGACCACACAGCAGTGACTCCTAGGTCAAAAACTCCAGGAATAACTCCGTGACACCATGGGTTACCCTTAAAATACTGAGAAGCTATTCCCTGTAAAAGGGCAACAATTGTTGGATTATATTTTTTAAAAGAAAAATACAAATGCTCTATCCTGTCTACATTTTAAAAATCTCACCTTGGATCATTTTACAAATATTTATTTCTTAGAAATTTGTTTCCTTTGCTTCCAAGTTTCTTGTTCCACTGATTTCAAATGAAAGCATTCTTTACAGACACTTCTTACTGAGGCTAAGAGAAGGAATAATACCTTTAATGAAAATGGCTCTCACAATTGAAGGACACCAAAGTAAACTGAAACCACACCCAATAACTTTCATCAGGGCCATTAGGAGACTCAGGATATCTATCTTGCTATCCACTGTGGGAAAATACATTCTTGTTTTAAATGATAACAGTAGTAATCATGTCGTGCCTTAAGAGAAACCAACTCAGATACTGTACATTCAAAGCTACTCTTATGCACAAACTAATGATGTAATCAAATCTTTAAAACAGTTTTATTTTATTCATTCTTTACCCTGACTTGTTTTGTAAAACTTTTTAGAAATTATAATTTCTGTTTTAGTGTCATAACATATACTGCAACCTTGTCAAATGAGGAGATTTAATTGCTGGACCAACAAAACCTCCACGCTGTAAGACAATTTTGCTTGCAAGGCAAACCCACCACGTTATGATGAAGTCCACAACATTTACTAGGCAAAAAGAGCCAAAACTATGAGCGCAAATAACACTTCTTTATGCATCTCCACTATTTGCCTTTAGTGACAATGTGCCAGTCTCCCTGAATAACTATTTATTCCTTTTCCTACAGTACTTCTAAGTCAATACACAATGCCTCCACAATCAATTTAAATTTCAAGTTAGCAATATTTATTTAGTGCCTATTTGCCAGGCACAATAGTAAGTGTAGTCTGACCTCCATATCCACCAGTTCCACATCTGCAGATTCAACCAACCACAGATCATGTAATATGTTTACCATCCATGGTTGAATCCCATGGATAAGGAGGCCGACTAAAGGACTTGGGCATCCATGAATTTTGGAATCCGGGGGTAGGGGAGGAACAGGAACCAATACCGCCTCCCTGATACCAAGGAATGACTGTACTGGGGATAGAAGCATTGAGCAAGACAGGTGACAATTCTGCCCTCGTGGATCTTAGAGTTGAAAGGCCATGTAAGCCAGAAGTTGGATATATTTGGAGAGTTTGCAAAGGAAGAAATCATGCCTTCCATAGAGAAGTAGATCATAACGCTGACTGGTAGAGTAGCTTAAATACAACTTGTCCACCCCCAGAATCATCCTTTCCCTTGTGCTCCCATAGTTTTCACTTCTTTTCCCCCTTTCTGACTATTCAAAATACTTACCACTGCTTATTTGAGGGTTGCCCAGGGAAATACATTAAACCCACAGAGGGTGGAAGTTCTGGAGGACTGGCTGTGTGTAAAGTAACAGCAGACAAGAAAGAAACTGAATGGGTTACTTGGAGAGGGGTGCTTCCCATAGGCAAACTAGCCCTCTCAAGCTAGCACTCTCAAGTGTTTATCCACTATTCATGGGCTAATACTGAATAACAACACTGAGCAAAATACAGCCCTAAAGGCACCTGTAGTCTTGCAAAGGAGAAAGAAATTAACCAAACAATCACTGCGTATATAAACACAAACAGTGATAAATGCTATGAAGGCTAAATATGAGATCCTGTTTCAGAGGGGCCAGATCTGGACTGTGAGGTCATGAGGATTCCCCTGGCAAAGTACGGTTTAACTTGGAATATTAGAGCTGAGTGGGTACACTATTGCTAAATGAAGAGAAAGAAGAAGAACCTTCTGGTAGAGATGTGCACAGCGTGTGTAAAGAGTTTGGAGAAAGCCAGGCAGGGTCAACAACTAAAAGAATGGATGAAGGCACAGCGTGGTTGGAGGCAAGGGGACTAAAGAAAGTGCTGAGAAACACAGCTAAGGAAATACACTCAGGCAAGTACTTCAAGCAAGGCCTGAAAAGCCAATTTACGGATTTAGGTCTTACTCAATAAGAAGCTGTTTTGCTAAAATATACACATGGTATGTCTGAAGGGAATACAAGTAGTGACTCTGAAGAGAGGAAGTGAGGGGCTCTGGAGGACAGAGGTCAGAAGGAGATTTACTTTTCACTGTACAGCCTGTTGTGCCTTTTGAAATTTATCTTTGCACTTTTATTACCTGTTTAAAGGAAAACAATGTGAAATATATTGAAATCACTGGCTCTGTTAGGAAGAATTGATGAGTGGGAGGGTGAAGGCTAAGAGAACAAACAGAGGGCTACTGGCAGTGGCGTGTGTAGGGCTGGGTGGCAGTGGAGATACTAAGATCAGAATGATGACAGCTTTACAAGAAGAGGTCAACAATTCTTTCTCACGGATCGCATAATGGAGGTCAGAGAGAGAATCTGTCAAAAATGAATCCTACGTCTCTGACCTGTACCTGTATGGATGGCAGTATCACATTCACTTTGAGGAAACACTAAAAGACAGTTTTGAACTGAAAGTCAGCTTGGCACATGCTTCCATTTGAGAGCCCTTTAAGGAATCCAAATAGAGAAGTCAAGTATGGATGCTGGGAGTGCAAAGGAGAAAGCTGGGCTAAAGCCACACCTCTGAACCATTAACATATAAATGATAACTAAGCCATGGGTATAAATGATATCACCTAGAGCCATCCCCTATTGCAATTTCTTTTAACATATTAGCATTAAATTGAGAAGATCTATTTCTTTTTCCAAATAATTACATTTTAATAATATATACTGATCTTGGTAAAGTCTTATCAAAAGTAAAGCAAAGAAAAAACAGATCTAGGATCTCTTGAGCAACGCAAAATGGAACATGAGTCAGCATGGGACTGACTTTTTGGACATCTGGATCTAATTATAAACAAGCCACGGATGGCAAATACTCACTGTAAGTATTAACATGAAAGGAATCTCCCAGGATGGATATATGAATCAGCTGGACCACCTAAACCAGCAATTGACAAATAAGAAGATATCATAGGAATGGTGTGTCTCCTAGAGGAGTCATGAGGTGAACTCACCCACTCAGTCTGATGGTGTCAAATGAGCATCAGGGCAGATGCTTAGTCTGGCAATCACAGACATTACAACAACACTAATGGACTATATGGGTTTGAGCCACTTCTTATTAAGGAGCATAATTCTGTGAAGCGAAGTCTGGGGTAGTGGGAGAAACAATGTTAAAAACTCACAGGCAATTAAAAATAAATTAATAAATGAAAACATAATTCCAAAGGATGGCTCTGGAAAGTGCTATTAGAGCAAATGCCAACGGGCAGCTGCTCTCTGGACATGCTGGCTCTACTGTCATTTGAAGTCAAGTCAGAGTAGTTACTGAATAGTATGAAAGCCAGGACAGTTGAGTTGCTAGGAGAGATGAAAGGAATACCAACCAAAAATAATTTTTTCTAAAGAATAAAAAAAAATCAGACGAATAGAAAAAAAATGAAGAGAGGTTACAATGTGATATACCCACAAATGAGTTTAATAGCTAAAAATAGCTTTCAGGTAGCTAAAAATTTTAACCAAAACTTTTAACTAAAAACATAAAAGCCTATTAATTAAAAAGAGTGGATCTGGACCATCCTTGTTACTCTAACAAACCATTTTCTGAGAAAACTGGAAGCATAACATCAATGTGTACAGGAAAAATCAGAAGACGCATCAGTAACATTTATGAATGTCCCAACAAAAAAAGATCTATCCTATGGGTCACTGCAATGCATGCTTTCCTTAGGCACAGCTCCTATCTCCTCTCTTTTCTCTCCTATTATGAGGTTCAGAGACACCTCAGTCTTAATCCTGCCTTACTCTCAGGTACTGAAATCACATTAGAGGCCTTACCCTTCCCCCAGGCCCATTTTTTCCAGGTAACATTTATGGAACAACAAAGTAAGGACCTCTGAAAACCTGCTCTTCCATAAAAGCAACCAAAACACGATTGTTAAACTCTTTCACAATTCTACAAATTAACCAAAGGTTTGAAATAATCTGAGAGGCACCTACTGAACAAAAATGGATGAATCTTGCTAAGAACTGTGAACTTAGTGGCATTTTAAATTGCCATTTTGGTAAACAATCTGGCAGTTCTTGAAAATGTTAAACACAGAGTTATCCTATGACCCAGCAATCCCACTCCTAGGTATATACCCAGAGAGTTGAAAACATAATGTCCACACAAAAACCTCGACACCAATGCTCATAGCAGCATTATTCATAATAGGCAAAAGGAGAAATAACCCAAATCTCCAGCAACTGATGAATGGTTAAATAAAATACGGTATATCTATACAATAGAATTTTATTTGACAATAAAAAGGAATGAAGTTCTGACACATGCTACAATCTCAGCAACCTTGAAAACATGCTGAGTGAAAGAAGCCAGTCATAATAGGTCAAATATTGTATGATTCCATCTATATGAAGTGACCAGAATAGGCAAATCCATAGAAACAAAGTAAAAGGAGATTAGCGCCTGCTAGAGCGGCAGGAGAAGAGAATAGGAAACGAATGCTAAAGAGCATGGGCTTCTGCTTGGGATGATGAAAATGTTGTGAAATTGCAGAGTGGTGATAACTGACCAACTTCGTGAATATACGAAAACCCACTGAATTATACACTTTAAAACACTGACATTTATAGTCTAAGAATTGTATCTCAATAAAGTTTTTAAAAACATTTCAGTAGATGACAGTTTTCACCTGAGGGAAAAAATACCATTTAAAGAAGACATTTTAACATGAAAATATGAAGACAGTTATGTATTTTGAGTTTAGCAGAAGTCACCTTACAGATTTATTGGCTTCCAACTTTGTTCATTCTACAAATTCCATCTGGGAAGATAACCTCACAATAGCAAGCATTGTGGGTCGGGGGGGAGAGAGAGTGTAGAGTGGTATTATTACCAAATGCTTATATTAGTTTATTATCAAATGCTTACACTTAGTCATCAAACACATAGTTTTTTTAAGTGTTTCACATGGAATAACTCAACGAATTCTCAAAGTAACTCTAGCCGGTTGTTCCTGTTATTAACTCCACAGGGAAACAAAAACAGGGTTAACTAGGCCAAGGTCAAAAATGTAGTAAGTGATGGGACTAAAATCTGAATCTAGGCTGACTGGCTCCAGAGCCTGTGCTTTTAACCACATGCCACGTTGCTTTTGTAATAAGAAC